>NW_012114711.1:2786769-2899650 GCF_000951035.1 Colobus angolensis palliatus
CCAAAGTGCTAGGATGACAGGCACTGGCCTAGTTCTCACTCATTTTTTTTTGCAAATTTTTCTAGCTTTACCTTCGCTGCTAAGGACCTAGAGTGAATTTTTCCTGCTAGTTCTCTCAAACCAGGTTTATATTTGATTGTCACATTTGATGATTGGCTTATAACATATGATGAAAATATACAAGGGTTTTCACATGATTCCTGAAGTTTCAGTTAGTGAGTGCTCTTGTTCTCATTCAGTTTTCATTATTTTCTTAATAATTTTTCTATCTGGATTTACTTTAATTGTATCATTTGAATTTTACGTTGCTTTTTTTTTTTTGGAATTTTGACCATCTAAATATTTTCCCTTTTTTAAAATTTGCAATTATATTTTTTAAATTTTACAAATATACATCATTTTCCTATGTGTATAGGAGCTAAGTCTTCAGTTTTGCCAACAGGGACAGAAAACTGTATAATGATCCTCAGCTAAAGGTATTACACACTAACTTATGATATTCAAATAATCTTTTGTATAACCACCACTGATTTAATAACAGAAAGGATTATTGTGTTATTCTTTGAGGGTTTTTAATATGGAAAACTGCTGCTCCTAGTTTCTATCTTTTTTTTCTGTGCTCTAGTCCTTCCTCCTTTCCTTAACTCTCAATGCCTTCAGAGAACCCTCTGCTATCACAATTCCTAAATCCCTCTCCAAGCCTTGCTCCTTTCTCACCCATACAAGAATGCATCCAAGCGGAATCTGCTTTTAGAATCCTTTTCTGAACTTCACTGATACTTCCATAAAAATTGACTGGTCCTTTGCCTCTCTTTGTGCTGTTAGTATATCAGATAAATGAGCTTATTCTGTGTCTGATAATGTATCTTTTAATAATAATAAATGGACACTGTACCAGTGGAACATGAAGGTGTCTTAGAGTGTGACTGGACAGCCAAAGGACTGTCTAGAATCAGGAACTGGAGAGCTATTGGGCATTTGAGCAACTATTCCACTTGTTTACTCACCTGTGGATAATATGGTTTCTTGTCTGTTGTATTCATCTCTTACATGAACAACACAACTGTTTCTCCATGCACATGTTCATGCCAGAGCTCTCAATTTCATGTTTGTAGTAGAAAACTACATTATCAGTCTCTTTGTTACAAGTCAATAGGATAGAGATGTTGACCCAGGCTGGGATCGATGGTCCAGCAATTTCCAGGAGAAGGTGGTGTAGGACAATTACAACTGTTGAGGCCAACCCCTGGAGGTGAGGACAAGTTTGAGATGAATGTGGATTTTCAGTCATGGTAAATAAACATGGTTATTTAGGTTCTATTTATAAATATGTTTATATGAAATCTTCACTTTATAAAAATAAGGCTTGCATATGATAAAACAAAACATAGTCAGATAGTCATTTTGTTTGTTTGTTTGCTCGTTTTTAAGATGGAGTCTCACTTTGTGGCCCAGGCTGGAGTCTCACTTTGTGGCACGATCTTGGCTCACTGCAACCTCCACCTCCCAGGTTCAAGCAATCCTCCCTGCCTTAGCCTCCTGAGTAGTTGGGATTACAGGAGCCAGCCACCACGTGAGCCTAAATTTTGTAATTTTTAGTAGAGATGGGGTTTTGCTATGTTGGCCAGGCTGGTCTAGAACTCCTGACCTCAAGTGATCCCCCTGCCTTGACCTCCAAG
The DNA here is from genome assembly GCF_000951035.1 of Colobus angolensis palliatus. NCBI lineage: Eukaryota > Metazoa > Chordata > Mammalia > Primates > Cercopithecidae > Colobus > Colobus angolensis. Next base: position 2,788,449 of record NW_012114711.1, read on the forward strand.
AGTGTTGGGATTATAGGTGTGAGCCACCGTGCCAGGACCAGAGAGTCATTTTAATACCATCCCATCCCATCCCTGAAGTAACCATTTTAAAATTTTTTTTAGTTTGAGTGATGGTTTTCTTTTTTAAATTGTTTTTAACTTACATACAAGAAATAGTTACTTAATGTGAAGCTTCACACATTTTCATAAAGTTAACACACTCATGTTATCAGTACCTGGATCAAGAATTTGCATATTACTAGCACCACGAAAACCTCCCTTAGTCATCACTCCTTTGCCCAAATGTAACCACTACTTTGTCTTCTAATACCTGAGATTAGTTTCTCCTGTTTTTATTTTGCAAATGGAATTAACACATACTTAAGGTTTTTTGTCTGGTTCTTTTGCTCAACATTATGTCTTAGGGGGTTTATCTGTGTTAATTTGCATTATTGTTAATTTCTTTATTCTCATTGTTGTATGCAATTGTTTGAGAATACTATCTCCATTCTGATGTGGCTGGACACTTACCTTATTTCCAGTATTTGGTAATTTCAACAAAAGCTGCTAGATATATTCTTTTACACATCCTTAGCTATACATATATGCACATGCCTGTTGGATGTACACCAAGAAGAGGTATTGCTGGGTCATGGAGCCAATTTATGATAAACTGTAGCAAGTAGCTTTCCAAAGTGCTATAGCAATTTTACACTCTGATGATCAGCATATGAGAATGATAGGTTTTCTAGATCCTAGACAATAAGTGGGATTGTTAGACTTTTTCATCTAAGCCTTTGGCTATATAATCATATTCCATTGTGGTTTTAGTTTGCATCTTCCTATGATTATTACAGTTGAATATCCTTTCATATGAATTTTTTTCATAAAGTGATAAAGTATTTTGCAAATTTCTTGTTTCTATTTTTATTATTGATACATATTCTTATTGATATATACTATATGCATGTATATATGTAATATATAAATACAATGTATATTGTATATATTCTATATACAAATCTTGTGTCAGATATATGAATGACAATTATCATTTCCAAATTTGTAGATTGCTTTTTCACTGTCTTAATGGTGTCTTTATGAACAGAAGTCAAATTTATCAATCTTTAACATTACAAAATTGGAGATTTAATGAAGTCCCAATTTATTGATCTATGACTTTGTGGTAGGTTCTTTCGGTGTCTTATTTAAGAGATTTTGACTACCTGAGATTACAAACATACTTTCCCGTGTTATCTTCTAGATGAATTTCTGTTATAGCTTTCGCATTCAGATCTGCAATGTTTTTGTGTGTAAATTTTAAGGAAGGAGACATAATTATTTTCTTCCATGTGGATACTCCTACACCCAAAACCACTTTTTAAAAGATAATTATCTAACACTGCATTGCACTATCACCTTTGCCATCAGGAAGGTGATTATATATGTGTGAATCTGATTATCAAATCTATTCTGTTCTGTTGGTCTATGACAATACTTCGTTGTCTTAATTATAGTAAGTAAATATTGCCATGTGGTACCATAAGTCCTCCATCTTTGTCTTCAAGAATACGTTGTCTATTCTTGGCTTTGCATTATCATAATATTTTGGAGTCAATGACCAATTTCCACAAAAAAATCTACAGAGCTATTGGGAGATTGCATTAATATGTAGATAAATTTTGAGGAATACTTAGATTTTATAATACTGTATCTTGCTGTCCATGAATATGGAATAGTTTTCATTTACTCATACTTTCTTCAATAGCTGATAATATTGAATGCATTTACTGTTTATGAGAGTATTAATATTTGGCTATTAACACTGGCATTATATACTTAACCCAAAGGAGATTGTAGCTATTGATTTCAGATATGCAGTTTAGCTCTAGTTTGGTGGAGTTGAAAGTGACAGTAAAGAGATGAAGGGAAAAGGTTGCTTTATCTTTTTTGTATCATAACAGATAGTTGGCTAATTTCCTAGACTGCTCTAACTTTGGTAATGTCCTTAACTTGACATTTTGAGGTGGCTGTTTTGGTATTTGCCTTATGTTAGTGTGGATTTGTTTCCCTTCTAAATCTTTGCTCTAGGATGAAAGATACTTATGTTTAACGTCTAATCACAAAGATTCATGCTGGAATAGAATATGGAATTTCATTTCTAGATGAACAAGGAAGCAGAAGTAAACTCTACTTTTCACCAAACACTCATGCTTCTAGAAGAGTTAGGCATATGGTTGTTGGAAACATTTTTTCAGTCTTCCAAAGAAAAATGGTTTGTTTGATGCCTCTAGTGCCTAAGTGAGATATTGTCAAGAAAAGAAAATGATTTTAGCATATCAGTTTGCTGAATTTGATTTTCAAGTGAGAATTTTTACATTAAGAAAAGTAAGGTCTACTTATCTGTCATCAGAAAAATAAGATCCATCAATCTGTAAGATCTATCTATATATCTTTTTTTGTTGAACACATTTGCAATATATTTCTACCCCCTTTTTTTGGTTCACTGTAGGAGCAGATGTTTCACAGCTGACACATCTTGGATAAACGACATGGGATCTACAATATATATGAAATTATATCTCTAAGATAATATTTATTGTTTTACTATAGAATAAAAAATAAGTTATAAGAGAAAAAAGAACATTCATTGACAAAGAATTCTTTATTCTCTACATTTAACAATTTTGGGAAAACTCAGTGGATAAGAGTCCAGGTACATTTAGATCTGAATGAATTATTTAATAAAATTTCATATTAATATTAATAAATATCCTGACTCTTGGTTTATGTACAGTATTCTGGTCAAGCAAAATTCTATTTTCATAAATCTTATAAATCTCCAAATTATTTCCTGATGATGAAAATATGTTCAATAAATACATTCCCAGGAATAATTTAGATATCATAATAATAACAATAGCTATAATATCTGTTTTATTATATGGCCCACGTTCACAACAGGCATGAACTTTGTTCTATATTGCTTATTACTAACCTTATGAGATAAGCAATGAGAATATTTCTATTTTGCAAATGAGGAAGCAGAAGTTCTGAGACAGTAATTGATTAGACCTGGCTCATATGGCTAGAAAAAGACTTAGTGATAGATTCAAATCTGGATTTACTTACTCAATAGCTGCACTGACTAATGCTACTGCATCCCACAAGATCTGGCACAAAACACTCATTCTAGCTTTTTTGCAATGAATTTCTTATGACAGCATATTTATACGTATAACAGACATAACTCTTTACCATTGATGGGGGCAGGTTCTTTTCAGTATTTGACTATTAGGAGCAAAGCTACTATGAGTATGACTGTACAAGGGTGTATGAGTTTTTGTGTTAATATATATTTTCTTTTCTCTTGGAAACATGCCTAGGAGTAAAAGTTCTCAGATATATGGAAAAATGTATGTTTAACATTGTAAATGACTGCCAGACTCTTTTCATTTCTTTCTTTTCTTTTTTTTTTTTTTCCTGTTGAGATGGATTTTCGCTCTTGTTGCCCAGGCTGGAGTGCAATGGGATGATCTCAGTTCACTTCAATCTCCACCTCTTGGGTTCAAGTCATTTTCCCACCTCAGCCTCCTGAGTAGCTGGGATTACAGGTGCCCACCACCATGCCCAGCTAATTTTTTTGTATTTTTAGTAGAGACGGGATTTCACTATGTTGGATGGGCTGGTCTCGAACTCCTAACCTCAGGTGATCCACCTGCCTTAGCCTCCCAAAGTGCTGGGGTTACAGGCATGAGCCACCATACCCGGCCCTACTCTTTTCAAAGTGGATATACCATTTTGCATTCCCACCCCAAACAACAAATCAAAAGTTCCAGTTCCTTAGTGTTCTTGACACTTTAAAAAAAGCTTAACCAGTCCAGTAAGTGTGTTAAAATATTCCATTGCATTTTTATTTTGAATTTCACTAATGACTGATAATGTTGTTCATATGATCATTTGCTCATATTCATGTGTGTGTCTTTTTTGCTTTGCTGGCTCTTGACCATATTTTAAAATTAGGTTATCTTCTTATTGATTTTTAAGTATTTTTATATTCTAGGTACAAGTCCTTTATCATATATGTTTTTCAAATATTCTCTCCCATGCAGTGGCTTCTCTTCTTTTTTTGCAGGATGTCTTTTGAAGAACAAAAATTCTTAATTCTGATGAAGTCCAATTTAGCATTTTTATCTTTTACACTTAGTGTTTAATATGTCTAATCTAAGAAAGATTTGCCTAACCCAAGTTCGTAAAGATTTCCTACCATGTTTTCTTTTGCAAATTGTATATTTTTATCTATATTTTAGTTTATGGTCCATTTCAAGTCAATATTTACCTATCCTGTGAAGTAAGGATCAAGCTTTATTTATTTATTTATTTATTGCTCATGGAAATGCAGTCATTCCATTACTATTGGTCCAAGAGGCTATTTCTTTTTTCCCAGTTGAGTTACCTTGACACTTTGGTAGAAAATCAATGGGCTATATAGCTGTGTACCTGTATCTGGACTCTCTTTTTCTGTACTATTGATCATGATGTCTATTCTTACGCTAATTTATTGAGTACTCTATTTTTATTATAATGCAAGTCCTCCAACTCTGTTCTTTGTTTTCAAAATGGTTTAAACTAGGTCTTATATACATTTCCATATCAAGTTTAGAATCAGCTTGTCAAGCTCTCCAAAAAAATCCTCCAGGAATTTTGACTGCTTTAATGTTGAATCTAGAGGTCAATTTGAAGAGATTTGACATCTTAATAGTATTTAGTCTTGTGGTCCATGAACATGGTTTAATTTTCCATTTATGTAGGTGTTCTATGATTTCTCTCAGCAATATTATATAGTTTCTCTGTGTATAGCCCCTGTATATATTTTGTTAAATTTATTTTTAAGCCTTCATTTTTCAAGTCATTAATAAGTAGTATTTCAAAAATATATTTTAAAATATATTTTTATATTTGGTTTTGCTTGTACACAGAAATACAATTCGGTTTTTCATGTCAACCCTGTATTTTAAGACCTTGCTAAACTCACTTATTACTTCTCTTAGCTTTTTTGTAAATTCCTTAGAAATTTCTTCATAGATAAATGTATTTTGCATATAATTTAATGAATGTGGATCTTCTTCTTCTGCGCCATTGCACATTTGACCAGATGCTTTTGCTTTGGTAGCTAAGTTTTGTGAAATATCAGATAGGATTTTGAGCAGCTGCTTGCTCTACTTCTGTCCTTCAAAGAGAGTACTAAATAATTTAGTTGTAACTCAGCTGAGCATTTTTACACGCCCCGCCCCCAACTTTTTCTAAAATGTCACACATCAGCCCACGACCAACTGGTTTTGTTATAGAATGTGATTGTTAAATAGACCAGAAAAATTCTACTTTTACAGCAATATTTGTGCAGATATATATCTGCACAAAATTCATGTGCAAATCACTTATGATGACTTTCTAATGTGTCAGCTTGAGTAGGCTAAACTGCAACTCCCAGAATTTCATGTCTTGTATGTTTCCAGTTAGCCTGGGTCACATGAGAGATTCTTATAGGCGAGCTGGAATTGTATATATATAATTCCAAAGTCCTACTCTCATTATGAATCCTGTAGAGACTCACAGTGATAGGCTATTTTAGATAGCTTCTATTAAATGATATTTATTAGCATGGTGACTACTTGGTAAATACCAATTTCAAACTGAACTTTCACTGATACATGCAGATTTTCAGCAAATTTTTAAAACATATATATTTATATTTACATGTATATGTATGAATTAAGTTTACAGAGGTACGTTCTGTTGCAATTTTGTAAGTTCACATTTGTAAGATACTTTAAATGATAAGCCTTACTCAGTTAAATAAAAAATAGGACTCTATTAAAATTTGAAATTTGGTAATAATAACATTTGATAATAATAACAGTTATATTTACTGATTGTTAGGTACCAAACTCTGTTCTAAGTTTTTTTCTTTTTCTTTTTCTTTTTTTTTAACATGGTTCTCTTTTGCTCTTAATAGCAGTATTATTAATAGGGGTTGTTGTTATCTTCATTTTCCCTATGAACATTCTTAGGCTCGGAGAATTTCAGTAACTTGTCCATAGTCACACAGCTGGAAAACAGTGAAGCAAGGCTGACACTCTGGAGAAGGCCTGTTACAAATCTATGTTAGGTTTTAGTTTGCTAGAACTGATTTTAAGTATGAAGATTCTTAGGCTCAGAGAATTTCAGTAACTTGTCCACAGTCACACAGCTGGAAAACAGTGAAGCAAAGCTGACACTCTGGAGAAGGCCTGTTACAAATCTACGTTAGGTTTTAGTTGGCTAGAACTGATTATAAGTAGAACTCATGTGCAAATCACTCATGGTGTCTTCCTAATGTGTCAGCTTGGCTGAGCTGAACTGAATCTCTCAGAATTCCTTCTTGTTTGCTCCCGGTTAGCCTGGGCCACGTGAGAGATTCTTATGGAAGAGCTGAGAGGCAGAAGGGAGGCACAGCCACTCTGACATAGTGTCCCTTGTCTGGCTCACCTCTTGCTATGAGGCAGGAGCCAGCCTACGACTGCTCTTCCTTTCCCTGGATCCCCTCCATTGCCTTCTTGGACTCTGAATTGGATGTGTGTGTTTAGCTTCGTAATGAAGGGTCTCTGCACCTGTTGGACACATAGCACCAAGATCAAAGTCAACAAGAACTGGTGCAGCTCTGTTGTTTCATGGACTCTATCTAGCTCATGCTTGTGGATCTCAGCTTGCTAAAACCTCCCCAGCTGCATATCCATCTTTGTTTCCCAACTGCCTGCAGAGAGATTAAGGTCAAATTCCTGCAACAAATTCTTTAAATACCTTGATACACACACACACACACACACACACACGCACCCCACAGCACACACACACACTATAGATGAGAGATAATGTTATTTTAAAAAATTTTATACTATATAATTAGTATATGTATATACAATTGGGTATATGTAAAAGGTCCTAGTGGTTTTGCATCTCTAATTAAACCCTGAGTGTTACATCAGTCTGTAACAATTTTAAAGTATCAGTAAGTTTGTTGTATTGAAGAAATGATATCATGTCCAATTAATAGACAATATTGTATAAGGAACAGAGCAGTGTTTGTGTAGTTAGACCTATATTCACTAACAGGATCAAGCTTCCAAACCATGTGACCATGGCCAAGTTACATAACTGCTCTGAGCTTGATTTTCTTCACTGGCAAAAGAAAGTTGCTGGAGGACCTCAGGGGACAACACGTTAAGTGCCTAACACTTTCCCAAGCATTTAAAGAAATGATAGATACAATTACTTGCATTGTTGTGTTGTCAGAATTAGTACTAAAGACATGGGTAATTTAGTCTCTACAAAATCATCAATCCATATAATAATATTTAATGAGACACAACGATAACACTATTTTCTATGTGGCAGAATCATAAGAGCACTTTGTTCCAGGCAGGGCATTTTGTTTCTGAAGTACCAAAAATACTCTTCTAAGAGGAAAGCTAATTTGTATGTATAAATGAAATTAACAATGGAATTTTAACAAATAACAATCCTGCTTGAACATTTGTGAAAGAATCCCATTCACCTTTTTAAATTGAGTTATAATTCACATGCAGTAAAAGGCACAGATCTCAAATGTTTATTCTGGTGCATTCTAACAGTTCTGTGCACCAAAAGGTAATTAACGTTTTGATTACCCTCCTCCCCCTTTTCAGCCAATCTCCTCATTGAGTCCACATACCCTGGTTTCTATCTCTACAGGTTAGTTGTGCCAGTTCGTTGACTTTATATGAATGGCTCCATGAAGTATGTATTCTTTTGTGTCTGGATGCTTTCATGCAACATAATGTGGAGATTCATCCACACTGCTGCCCATATGAACCATTTGCTCCTTTTTCTTGCTGACTAGTATTAATTGTATGAATATAATTGTATGAATATACTACAAGTTCTTTATATCATTCTCCTAAGGAAGACATTTGGGTTGTTTCTAGTCTTTGATTATTGACAAACATTCTTAGCCAGACATTAGTCAGGCTTCTGTATCTTCTGTTAGGCATATCTGTGCATTTCCTTATAAAATTTAGTTTTAGCAAAGAATCCTGCTAAGTCAGTTTAGCAAGAACATCTCATCCTCAACATGTGATCATTCGCAATATCTGTTCAGTTTCCTCATCCTCCATTATCCGCAGGTGATGTCTGATCACCCCGACCGGTTTTCAGCACAAATCTTGTTGGGCTGGTTTAGCCAGAATTCCCTTTACCTCTGATGTTTCCTCTTAGTAATTTTCTATCCACTGACCTCCACACTGCTTCGTGGCTATCAACTCCCACTGATTCATGCGGTATTTGGAGTTAAGCCCAATCTCTCTCCCACTGCAGGAGCCCTTTGCAGTGGTTCTTATACCTAATGTGATGGTCCTCAATAAAGTCTTCCTGACTGTGCTTTCACAGGTGTCATTGAATAATGTTTTATTTAGCACATTTATAAGCAAAGCTGCTAAGCACATCCTTAAGTCATTTTTTGATACATTTTCATGTATTCTAAGTATGTAGCTAAGTGTGGATTGCTGATTAATAGGGTGCTGATATATTTTACTTTCTAAGAACCTGCAAAATAATGAATCCTAAGTTCTTGTAATATTTTATGTTCCCATCAAAATGTATAAAAATTTCAGTTATTTCACCTGCTTACCAACATTTTTTTTTTTTTAATTTAGCCATTCTGGTGGATAAAAAATGAAATCTCACTCTGGTTTTACTTTGCATTTGCTTAGTAACTGACAATGTTGAACAGCTTTTCTTGTGTTTAATGGCCAGTTATGTACTTGTGAAGTGTCAATTCAGATATTTGTACTATTTTGTTGGGTTGCTTTTCTTTTTAGTATTGGTGTGAAGCAGTTAATATATATGTATTTGTACTAAATGGTATATTGTTGGTATACCATTGTTGGTATATTGATGGTATGTTGTTCGTGAGTAAGATATAACTACAGTAGAATTTTGCTCACTGATTTTTGTCTTCTTTGGTTTTGCCAAATTCACTGATTCTGATACATGTTTTGGAAATTTTTGATGTTTTATTACGTACAAAATAATATAATATAGATATAATTAAAATTTAAATTTTTCCTTTTCATTCTTTATGGTTTTTATTTTTTTCTTGTTCTCTTTGGTTAATATATACATGTTTATATATATAATGTACATTTGTTGTGAATATAAGTCTTTTGTCAGATACGTTTGTTGCAAATTTTTTTTCTAAGCTTGTAGCTTGTATTTTTGTTTCCTTAATTGTGTATTTTGATGAATTCCAATATATTGATTTAGAAAAACTTTTATTGTCAGTGTTTTATGCCTTAAGATACCATAAAGATAGTTTTCAAACTCTTTATGATTCTAGATTTTACAATTAGGTCAATGATTCTTCTTAAATTAATTTTTGTGTATTATGTAAGGTAGTAGTCGATGCTCTTTTTTTCTTCTTCTTTTTTTTGCAGATACTTAGCTTTTCCGAGATCATTTGTTAAGAGGTTTTTCTTTCCTTTCAACAAGAATTTGGCAGCTTTGATAAAAATCAGTTGGTCAAATATGTGTTTCTGTGAACTCCCTGTTCTGTTCCACTGATCTTTTGAACTCTGTCTCAAAAAATAAATAAATAAATAAATAAATAAGAAAGAGAATGATTGCTTTGATTAAAACAGATTGTTGGCATTTCATTATAAATTTTAGAACAAATTTGTCCATTTCTTTAAAAATCCTACTATGAATTTGATTGGGATTTAGGTCATTCTACTGTTGGTTTTGATGAGAATAGATGTTGGTATCACCTAACTCATATCATCGTCCATTTCTGCACTAATTGAGATCATTTTTGGTTTCTCACAACAACATTTTATAGTTTTCAGAGTAGAGATCTTACTAAATTTATTCCTAGCAATCTAATATTTTGACATAAAAAGTATTTTTAAGATTTTATTTTTTGCATTATTCATTAATAAGATTTAGAACTACAAGGAAATTTTGGTCACTAACTTTGTATTGTTTGGCTTTGCTAAATTCATAAATTCTGGTACATGTTTTAGAAATTCTTATTGCTTTAAATATATACAATCACCTTATGTAGATATAATTAAATTTTAAATTTTATTTCAGTCTTTATGCTTTTTATTTTTTTGCTTGTTTTATTTCAGTGGCTAGGACTTCTGGTACAATGGTGACAGCAGATATCCTTGCCTTGTTTGTGATCTTAGGGACAAAGCTTTTAATATTTTATCATTAAGTAAATGTTTTAGTTTTTCTATCAGGTTGAAACAGTTTTCTTATATTTCTAGTTTGCTAAGTCTTTTTATCATTCCAGTTATTATAACGATGGTATGTTTTTCTTTTGTTATCTGTTAACATTGTCATTTACATCGATTGACTTTCTAATGTTAAATTAACCCTGCATTCCTGGGATAAACTGCATATGTTTATGATGAATTGTCTTTTCACATACTGTTAGATGCTATTTGCTAGTATTGCCATAAACATTTTGAATTTATGATAGCAAGTGATATTGATCTAATTTTATTTTCTTGTATTTTCCTTGTCAGGTTTTGGTATTAGTGTTATGCTAGTCTCCAAAATCAAGTTGGCTTGCGTTCTTTCTTACTTTTAATTTGAAAGAGTTTTCTAAGATTGGTATTACTTCTTTTATACATGTTTGTTAGAATTCAACAGTGAAGGCATATGAATCCCGAAATTTTGTTAGATGGCTTTTGATTATGACCTCGATGTTGAATAGATATAGGCCTATTGATGTTTTTAGTATCCCCTTGTGAAAGTTTTTGTAATTTTTGTTTTGCAAGAAGTTTATCTATTTCATCAAAGTTTCTCAATTTATTAGCATGGTTTCGTTCACAGTCTTCTCTTATTGTCCTTTTCATATTTTCAGGATCTATTTCAATGTCCCCTTTTACATTTGTTAGTTAGGTAATTTGCATTTTCTATTTCTTTTATTAAAAAAATTAAACTGCAATAGTTTTAGCAGTACAAGTGGCTTTTGGTTACATTGGTGAATTGTACAGTGGTGAAGTCTGGTTTTAGCGCACCCAACACCTGAGTAGTGTACATTGTACCCAGGAGGTAGTTTTTCACCCCTCACCTCCCTTCCTCCCCACTACTTTCTGAGTCTACAATGTCCATTATACCACTTTGTATGCCTTTGCGTACTCAGCTTGCACTTTCTCTTTCTCGGTCCAGCATGCTGGGAATTGGTTAATTTTAATAATCTTCTCAAAGATTCAACTTTCTGACATTATTCAGTGTCTCTATTATTTGTTTCTTATTTACTTCATTCCATTTCTTCTTACTATTATCAACATTTCCTTTGGTTTTAAACTTTATCTGCTTAAATTTATTTTAAATTAATTTAGACATTTTACCGGCCCAAACCATGGTAAACCTTAATGAATATCTCATAAGAGCATGAAAAGTATTTGTATTCTGCACATGATGATCACAGTGTTACATAGAAATTAATTTATCCAAGTTGTTTGACAGCATTGCTTAACTATTTTGTTTTTAAATAATTTTTATCTATCTTCTCTCCATATGTTTGTCTACTTGTTTGTATTTTGTATTCTGATTTTTATTGTCTACTTATTCTGGCTCACTTACCAAGTATATTAGTTTTCCAAGGTTCTGTAAAAATTATCACAAATTTAAGGTCTTAAAACAACAATTTTTTTTTTTTTTTTTAGATGGAGTTTTGCTCTTGTTGCCCAGATTGGAGTGCAATGGTGAAGTCTTGGCTCACTACAACGTCTGCCTCCTGGGTTCAAGTGATCTCCTGCCTCAGCCTCCCGAGTAGCTGAGATTACAGGCGCCTGCCACTACGCCTGGCTAATTTTTGTATTTATAGCAGAGATGGGGTTTCACCATGTTGGTCAGGCTGCTCTCAAACTCCTGGCCTCAGGTGATCCGCCCACCTCAGCCTCCCAAAGTGCTGGGATTACAGGTGTGAGCCACTGTGCCCAGTTAAAACAGCACACATGTATTATGTCATACTGTCTGTGGGTCAGGAGTCCAAGTATGGTCTACTTCGGTCCTGTGTTTAGAGTCTCACTAGGCTCAAATTCAGGTGCTGGCTGGCCTGCAATCTCATCTGACATTTGAGGTCCTCTTCCAATATCACTGCGGTTTTGGGCAGCATTTATTTCCTTGGGCTTATAAGATCAATGTTCTTACTGACTATTGATTGCAATTTATTCTCAGCAACTAGAAGCTGTCATCAAATTCTAGCCACATGTTACTCTCAAAACACGGCAACTTCCTTCAAAGCCAGCAGGAGGTTCTCTCATTAGTCTTCTATATCAGAATATTACATAACATAGCTTAGTCATAAGAGTGATCATCACATCAACTTCGTCATATGGTGTAACCAGATCAAGGAAATGATTATCTCATGGTGCTCACAGCTCCCACCTACACCCAAGTGGAGGAAATTATACAGAACATGCATACAAACTCGTGGGAATCTGGGGAGCCTTGTTAGATTTTTCCCACCACAATGAAGAACTCAACATGAGTCAATAGACTTGCTCTGTTATATGTAAAAAATTTCCAAGTGTATGAGACTGTGGTCATAAATTTATAATTAACTGATGGTTCCTTGCAGTGATGGGTTTGGGCATGGGACCATGGCAGTGGGATCTGGGCCATGTTTAAACAGCTATGCTTTATAATGAGGAGAGGGATTTTAATTGCCTGAGGAATATCTCAGAGTGGAAGCTTGTATAATAGTAACCAGGCACTGCCTTGTGGGAAAGGGATTTTTAAAAAGGAATTATCTGCCAAAAGCATGAAGCAAAGAAACTGGAGAGGAGAAGAGGTTGAATGGCATTTTTCAAATGAAATATGCTGCAATATAAGGTGAGCACAACTAGTAACCCCGGCGTCTTAGGAAAGACCATAAAATTTATAAAAATGAATTTTTATGTTTACTTATTCTGTATTTATTATGGAAACCGTGAAGAGGCTGGATTCCATGCCTGGGTTGAAATAAGGGCAAACCACAATTAATCTGGCAAATGAGAAGAAGGCGGGTATCTCTGCAGCACTGGAAATTGCTCTTTATTCAACATACAACTTTCCCATTGATTTTGTCACAAAAAAGTTCAGGGAACAACATATGTTGTCACTTTTTCAGCTCCTCTTTTTCCTAACCCCTTTTCTAGCTCTAAATAGAGGTTAACATAATGATTCCCACACTACAGTTTTGGAACTATTTGACTGTTTCTTGAACTTCTAGAAAGCTTAATTGTAGGAACAATTTGCTGCTAAAAGCAGCGTTTCTAAAGTGTCAATTTTAATTTATTTTAAAAACTTTTGAATATTTATAAAATTCAGAAAAGTATATATAAGAAAATAACAATTATCCATATTTCCCCTCTCTCAAAATGAACTGCCATGGAAATATTGGTCCATTTGCTTTCTTTCTTTATCTCTTTTATTCTTCCTTCCTCCTCCTCCTCCTCTTTTTTTTATTTGAAACGAAGTCTTTCTCTGTCATCCAGGCTGGAGTGCAATGGCATGACCTCGGCTCACTGAAACCTCTGCCTCCCCGGTTCGAGCAATTCTCTTGCCTCAGCCTCTAGGGTAGCTGAGACTACAGGCGTGTGCCACCTTGCCCAGCTAATTTTTGTATTTTTAGTAGACAGAGTTGCACCATGTTGACCAGGCTGGTCTCGAACTCCTGACTTCAGGTGATCCACCTGCCTACGCCTCCCAAAGTTCTGGGATTACAGATGTGAGCCACCACACCTAGGCTCCTCCTCTTACTTCTTCTTCTTCTTCCTCATTCTTTCCTCTTTATTCCTCCTCCTCTTCTCCCTTCTCCCCTTCTTCCTTACTCTTTCCTATTTTTTCTTTCCTTCCTCCTCCCCCTTTCCTCTCCTCTTTCTCTTCCTCTTCCTTCTTTCTCTATGTCATCATTACTTGATCTATTTTGTTAAAATTACATTTACAAGTATAAAGAATGACATGAAACAAAAAATAAAGTACTTATAAAATCAAACTAAAAACGGAGACAATAAAGTATATTGTAAAACCGTATCCACCACTACGAACATTAGGTAACTACCATTTCCTGTTTTACATCTGGAAGAAGGCTAAACAGAGAGAATGATAGATAAATAGATACATAAAAAGAGATGTAATGACTGCTATTATAATTTAGAAATATTAAATTTGATTTTAAAATTTTATCAAAAAACAATTTAAAATTGAGTAAACTTAATGAACTTCAAATAAATATTTCTTTATTACAAGAGATATTTCATAAAAGATTCCTTTAGATTTACAAAAGAGATCATGAAATGTATTAGGTAGTCAGATTCCCATTTTTAGCCTGTGTTTGCCTACCATGTATAATTAGGACATGGGTATTGTCACAGATCTCCTCCTGTTAGCAAATGTGTTGTTTTTATTTTAAATACCTGAAAGATGTTTTCACTGGGTTCAATATTCTTGGCTTATGTTTGTTTTCTCTGGAGCCTGTTTGCTCTGTTGTCTTCTGGCATTGAATCTAACCACAGATGTGTTAATAGTCATCCTGCCTGAGATTTCTCCCTAATAGGTTATTTGTTTGTTTTCCTTTCTGAATGCTTAAATAATTATTTCTTTATCTGTGAGGGACTAACCAGTCTATGTTTTGGTGTGGAAGGTCTGTGTCAACTTTCATCATTTTCATCTCATATATTGTTTTATTTTACTGTTGTTATGATGTGATTCTACAGAATTCATGCTTTTGTTAATTTGTCTTCTGTTGTGAACAATTATGAGTAATGTTTTTGTTGAGATTTTAATTTTTTTCTGAAATGAATTCCTGTTTTTTATGCCCTATTTCCTCTCCTTCTTTACTATTTTTTCTTTCCTCCCATTCCTTCATTCCCTCTTACATATATTTGTGTTATTACCAAGCTATTCCTTTTTATCTGGCTTATGCTTGGTGTATTAGTCTGTTCTTGCACTGCTATACAGAAATACCTGAAATGAGGTAATTCATAAAGAAAACAGATTTAGTTGGCTCATGGTTCTGGAGGCTGTGCAATAAGCATAGCAGCTTCTGCTTTTGGGGAAGCTTCAGGGAGCTTCCAATCATGGTGGAAGGCAAAGGTAGTGAGCCATCTTACATGGCAGGAGCAAGGGAGTGAGGCATCTTACATGGCAGGAGCAAGAGAGGGAGACAGAAGGTGCAACACACTTTTAAACAACCAGATCTCATGAGAACTCACTCACCATCATGAGAACACCACCAAGAGGATAGTGTTAAGCCATTCATGAGAAATTGCCCCTGTGATCCAATCACTTCCCACTAGGCCTCACCGCCAACATTGGGGATTACAATTCAACATGAGATTTGGGCAGGGACACAGATCCAAACCACATATATCACTTAGGCTATTCTGTCCGTGGTTCATTTGCTCTTAAATAGATTGAATGAAATGTGACTCTCCTAATATCTTACACTAATTTTTCTCTCCAAGCTAGAACTGGGGTTGGGGATTGTGTATCTTAATCACATTTCTGTAGATGTAGATGGGATTGGATGATGAGGGATGTGAGGTGAGAGTGAATAAGGAAAACCCAGTTAAGGCTGTATGCCCTGCTTTTGAGATTTTGCTAAAAGTCTTGAGCCAAATTTTGTTCTACCTGTATGTAAGACAGATATTTCTTTCATGGTGGGACTACCCTTGGCTTTGAAACTTTCTTCAAGCTATTTACTATGCAGCTCTGGGCCCTTTAGTTGATCGAGTCATTTTTTTTGTTATCTTCCTTGCTTTTATTTTCTGATTTCATTACTTTTCAATACAAAAAGGAAAAAGAAAATGGATGCCCACTCAGTTTACTTCATTCCAGGTTTTGGGAAGCATTGATAGTCAGTGATCAAGGGATTTTGCTGACTCATTTTTTTGTGGAGCTCCCAGACAATGAGATCAGTGTTAGGAAGCAAGTTTTATCTCCTGTTGCCACTACTATCTGCTAACAAATCTTCTGATTTTTTAAAATTTTATTTTCCATTTCACAGGTTTTTCAAGCTTATTCTGTTAAGTTATTCCATTTTTCTTGTTTATTATTAATATTATTATTTCCCCCAAAGTGTAGTAGCTCATTTTTTGTGCATCGAGAATGACAATTTTGTGTTATACTTGCAGTCCCCAAACTGAATTAATTCAGGAACTAGAACTCCTTTATAAGGTTTTAAAAATATGTTTCTTTATTTCAATTTTAAAAAGTAGTACAGCTTTATTTATATTTTCTGATTTCTGATAATCATTTTCAGAAAAATGATTAAAACTTCGCCATTCAGGTAAAATCTGGAATGAAATGAAAATATTCAAAATGATTATTTCAACATGCAAATATGTTGCTTCATTCTCACTTGCTCAGCCACGATAATTTTATTTATAGTTTTAATATATGAAGCCATTAAAGTTGTTCTCTTTGTTAGAGGTTGTCTTAATTTGGGTTGTCGCAGATGCAGAGCATGAGACAGGGATTTGTGTCTGGTCGTTTATTTGGGAGGTAACCTCAGGTAAGGAAGAGGAAAGTGGGCAGAGAAGAGAAGTATTAACAGTGCTTCATTTTCGAGCCAGATACATACATAATAGCTACAGAAGCTTTGGAAGCCACTCCTCACAATTATTCTGCCTGAGGAAGGAGGGAGCTGCGTTACTAATACTCTAAATATCTGCTAGTCATTGGTTGAGGGCTGTCTTGAGGTTGTTAATCCTGACGTGTTTAGCCTGTTGTAGGGTCATCAAAGCAGTCTTCATCTTGCCAGAGAAAAGTCTCAGGCAAAGCAACGTAGGTGCTGAGAGTTGGAAGATGAGCCAGTGAGCCCTGAATTAGTAATGGGAAATTATCATGGGCCTGATGGCATCTGCTCCAGACAGACTGGTTTTCTGCCAATTTGCTATCATGTGCTGTGGTGATACAGTAGCCAAATGAATACAAATTGTTTTTAAATTATGTGTTAAAACCTGACAGGATACAATTGCTCAAGAAAGAATAAAATTCTTTTTTAATGCTCATAGAATTCATGGTAGACCCAAGTATCTTGTAAGAAACTAATAATTTATAAATAACAAGGTTTTACCTATTTTACTCAAGTACTTGGCTTAATGTATGCTTTGATTTCTCTCAAGTGACTCTTGAAAACACAAAAGTTCCTAACAAACCACTCGAGAATAGTGTGTAACAACATTATAAGGCACGTTCTAGGAAATCACTATAGATGAATCAAAAGAATGAAATTCTAATACAACATTACAAAAAGGAAGAAAATTCACTGAACAATATTAACTTAAAGAAGTTTAGCTTCTATTTCAACATTGGTTAGAACATTTTAGCCTCTCTTTCCTCAGAAGCCCCATTATGATCATAGCATTGAAGGGCAAATAATAATAAACCCAGAATGACAAAGAGAATTAAAACAAGTAAGAGCTCAACAGATTTTTAGAAGTTAGAAAGTCTACTGTTTGAACAATCACTGTATTTCAGTCTATGAAGCTGTTGACCAGAATATGGCCCTAGAAGACTCTAGAGGAGTGAGAGTCAGCCTGCAAACCAAAACTTCAGAAAGGCACTGCAATGGGTGTTGGAGGAAAGGAAAGAGAAAAATAACAAGAACGGAGGTAGAAATTGAAGGATTAATTTAAGCCCTGTAACAAAACAGCTGTGCTGAACTTTGCTTAACCAGGAATTAAGCAGCCTAGTATAAATAGCTACTACCAACACAGAAGGGTCTTCTACAAAGTTATTGGATGCAGCTTCTTGGGAGAACTAAGGCATTTGGTACAGGTGATGGTGCCCTGGAATAAAACCAGGACTTTTAATTCTGTTATTTAATTCATCAATTTATAAATTATGTTATTTAATAGAACCAAGTGTAACCCAACAGTCTTTCCTTGCCTGATCACCCTAAATTGAAACCTTATAGTTGATAGCACAGACCTCCTGGTCTGGCTTGCCAGTCTGAGAAAAAGTCAATTAGAAAAAAAACAAGTTTATTCAAAGGTAAAAGAAATGCATACCAGCTGCCTAAGTATTCATCCCTGTTCTTCATTCTTAAATAAGAAATAATGGTTAAGTATTACCATGTTTATGAAAAAAATATAGCAATATAAAAAAGATAGCTCTAGATGGA
This sequence comes from Colobus angolensis palliatus, assembly GCF_000951035.1. Taxonomy (NCBI): domain Eukaryota; kingdom Metazoa; phylum Chordata; class Mammalia; order Primates; family Cercopithecidae; genus Colobus; species Colobus angolensis. The sequence continues at coordinate 2,806,630 of NW_012114711.1, forward strand.
AGAAAAGCTGAAACATGAGGATAGAGATAATTCTTAAAAATGATCTTTTTAAAAACAGAGATATCTTCAAAACAGAACAACAATAAAAACAAAAACCCTAAAACTAATATTAATCTTTCAAAGTAATTAGGAAACTATTGCATTCATAAAATGTGAAGAATAGCTATGAAATATGAAAAATTACAGATCATGAAAATAACTCAAAAATTTGATTTTAAAAATAATCAATTGAAGAATGATAAATTAATAAAATATTAAATTGAAAAATTAAGAGAAAAAATTATTCATAGAAAATATTTTATAAAACTTGAGAAATGTTGGGAGACCAAGGAGGGTGGATCACCTGAGATCAGGAGTTCGAGACCAGCCTGGCCAACATAGTAAAACTCCATCTCTACTAAAAGTACAAAAATTAGCCGGGCATGGTGGTACACACTTGTAGTCTCAGCTACTCGGGAGGCCGAGGCAGGAGAATTGCTTGAACCCGGGAGAAGGAGGTTGCAGTGAGCCGAGATTGCACCATTGCACTCCAGCCTGGGTGACAGAGTGAGACCCCATCTCAAACAAAAACAAAAACAAAACAAAACAAACAAAAAAACCTTGAGAAATGGAGAGTTACTACAGAACATTCAACATCTGGCTTATAGCAGTCCTAGAAAGAGTTAGAAAAGGTAGGAAAGAGGAAGTAATCAAAAAATTACACAGCAAAATCTAAAGTGGAAGGGAACTGTGAGTCTTTAAAATGAAGGAGTCTGTTGATGAATATGAAAAGAACTACACCATTCACACGTGTGTGATATCATGAATAATGAGACTATCCCAAACTATCAATCAGTTGAGAATATTTGAATTCGTCAAGACTTTGGACAATATCATTTTGTTATAGGATCCTTGGGATGTTGCTTTTCTCCCTGGGAAGCTCTGTGGCTGCTGGTGCCTTTTTGGCTGAGTTTTACTAGGGCCCACTGGGCTCATTCTGCCCACTCGACCTGGCAGGCTGCACTCTGCTCACACTATCAGCCTGGATCCCATGCCTGCCAAGGGCAAGCCAGGTGTGGAGCAGTGAGGGGTGTATGAGTGAGCAGGCATAGGGTCCAGCCACTGTGCACAGTCAGGCGTGCCAGCTGCTGCAGCAGGGCGGCCGCTCCAGGTGTAGGAACAGGTGCCAACCCTCAGAAGTTTGCAGCTGGACCAGGTGCACCACAAGCAGCTTCCATGGCTGCCACCAGGAAACGCAGTGGTGCCCAGAAGATTGGAAACTCCAGGAACCACAGGGCTCCAAAGAGGGAGTCACAGCCTTGGCTTGGGGAGCTCCCAGGCCTGGGGTCCCTGAAGGGCCACAGCTCTTTTCTCATTTTCTTCACCTACAAAGTGGCAAGCAAGGGATGTGTTTTAGCCCTGATAACGTTATAGTTCTTTTAGCCCTGTTATTTGGCAGGTCCCAAGTTCTTGTCGTGTGTCCAGGAGGAATGCGGCACACGGACAAGTGGACGGTGAGCAAGTTGAAGAGGAGCTTGATTGACAGAATAGCTCAGAGTAGACCCTGGAAGGGGTAGCTCCTCTCTGGAGCCAGTCATCCTGATGTCTGCTGCTCTCAGCAGAGAGGAGGCCTGGAGTGAGTAGCTCGTCTCTACAGCCTGATGTCTGCTCAGCTTTGGCTGAGCCCAAGGCTTTATGGGTCTCAGAGGGGAGGAAGTGTGTACCAGTTGGTCTGTGGGTGGCCAGGGATACATCCAGAAAAGGCACCACAAGTTCCCACTTCCATTGTGGGAGTAGCAGCCTGGTCCCCAGTCTTCAGGGCCTCTCTGACTTGAAGGTGGGACATCTCCAGGGACCCCCCCTCTTACCCAGGAGCCTGTCTGCATCCCAGTGCCACTCATGGCACCCTGGCTGTAGGTGCCATGGGACATCTGCAGGCCAGTGCCAAGCTTCCCTCAGCCCCCCATCAGCTTGTCTCCTATGCTCATTGGTGCCCAAAGTCCCGAGGGGACTGAGGTGGCAGGAGGCTGGCATATCAGCACTGCCCTGAGCATCTACACACCTGGCCAGGCTGTGACAGAGCCTTGGATCAGCCCTGAGTTTGCTCTGAGATTGAAGTAGGCACAGACAACAGGAAGAGCCAGGCAGTGGGAGCAGGCATTTCCAAGCCTGCAAGGGCAGGAGGGATTTACTAGGTCCCCAAGAGTGCAGGTATGTGTGGGTCTGCAGCCACGATTTGGTCACCTGCAGCCGCACAAGGGCGCAGGTCTGCAGCCGTGGTTTGGGTGGCTACAGCTGCACCCAGCAGGGCAGGACTCCTGCCTGCTCCATGGATCCAGGGGTCATGGTCCACTGCTACAACTTGGATGGCTGCAGCTGCACCCAGGAAGCTCCCAACCTACTAATTTGGAAGGGGTGGGGATCCCACTTGCCCTCACTCCCCGCTGACTCCACAGAGTGTGCAGCCTGGGCTGCACCTCCCTGCTGCGGCTGGCGTGATGGCAGCAGCTGCTCCAGACAGGCCGCCACTGCCATCAATTTGTGTATCTTTTCATAGCACTTTCCTTGATATTCTCTAGCAATATGAAGAAAACAAGAGTGGATGTTATGAGATAAACAAAGAAAACCTAGTTCATGTGATCCAGACAAGCGTGGATATTACCTATGAAAGCAGAGTGCAGGGTAAGAGTTTTTGACTAGGTGCTTCTAATCTCAGATTGAAGCAGATATACTGCACTTTAGGAATGATATATTTTAGGGAAAAGGTCTTATGTAATGTAGAATTTGTGTGTGTGTGTGTGTGTATGTGTATGGCTTTACATATACATAAAATGAATTGAAACTATGGTGAAGATTTTTGTTGTTTTGGTTTCATTGGCCAGGTGGGAAAAGGAAAGGCAACTGGAGTCCAGGAAAAGCCAAATTACATATAAGAAAATCTTGATCCAAGTATGAATCAAATCAAGACCTGGAATAATTTGAAGCAAAGGAGTATAAGGAAGTCAATATCTTTATCTTACCTTGAAAATTATGTCTATGTTAACTGAGGTTGAGGGAACAAAAACACAGCTGTAAGAATATTATTCAAAGTTTTATTTTAAAAATGATAATAATATACATATTGAACTCAAGAGGATGATTATTATTATACATTTATATGTTCTTTAATTTTAATTATATATCTATATTACTATAATAAATATATTAATTTATGCACAGTATGGAAAAGCAATTGTTTGCTTTTTATGTTGCTTTATCCCTTATATGACACTTTATTTAAAAGCAGTATTTTTCTATTATTAATGTTTTTGTGATGGAGGATGGTTCCACTTATAATTGCTAAGAATTTTTAATTCATTTCATTATCAAAAGAGGAAAATAAACAAATAAAAGATGACAGTTAAAAATCAAGGCAGATTTAAACCCTAAAATTAATTCTTAAAAAGATTTAAGAGCCAGGGAAAATGGGCAAGAAATAATTTGCAACAAATATGAATTCCCAAGCAGTCAATAAATCTTATACTAGGCAATTCATTGTGAAATGTTTAACTTATTTCAAGGAAAAGGAAACCTCAACAATTATTTTAATAACAGATGACTTTCGTTATCTAATTACAAATGCTATCTCTTTGTTTCTATCTTTAATCTATTTTCAAAAGTAATGTTGAGACTATTTCCTATTAAAAATGGATTATTTGAAAAATCTACGCTGTAAAATATATTTGCATTTGCACAGTCAATTGTGGTTGTATGATGACAGCTTTGTATCTATCTGTAGTAAAATTTACAGTTTTATTCGAATGGCTGCATGATACACATTTGTAATATTAAGGCACACATATGTTAAGAATATAATTTGAGCCGGGCGCGGTGGCTCAAGCCTGTAATCCCAGCACTTTGGGAGGCCGAGACGGGCGGGTCACGAGGTCAGGAGATCGTAGACCATCCTGGCTAACACGGTGAAACCCTGTCTCTACGAAAAATACAAAAAATTAGCCAGGCCTGGTGGCAGGCGCCTGTAGTCCCAGCTACTCGGGAGGCTGAGGCAGGAGAATTGCTTGAACCTGGGAGGCGGAGGTTGCAGTCAGCCAAGATGGCACATTGCACTCCAGCCTGGGCAACAAGAGTGACTCTGCCTCAAAAAAAAAAAAAAAAAAAAGAATATAATTTGAGCAACTCTACAGAAAACTAACCTGTGCTTCATTGCGATACGTGTCATTTAGGTTCTCTGTGACATGCTTTGAGCTCTACAGCTTAACAGATGTGGGACACCTGGAGGGTCAATGAAAAGGATTAAAAGATTGACAAGATAATGATTGGAAAGAGAAATTGGAATTTAGTTTGACAAAAAAAAAAAATTGAGAATAACTAGTCACTTCTGCTATTTTAACTGGGTGACCTTGTATAAATCACAATGGGGGCTTAGTTTCTCCATCCTTAAAATTAATGGACTATTTTAGAATATCTTTAAGTCACTTCCACATCTAAAGTGTATAATTGTCAGGAAGACTAGCACAGAAAAGGTATTCTCTTAAAATAGCTTAAACTGAAGCAAGAGAAATTTAAATGAGATATTGTAAGGAGAAAAAAAAGCAACTCTTAATATTTTTCTGAAAGAATCTTTTCTTCTTATGCATTAAAAAAAATAGGAACCTAATTTGTGTGGAAAAAGTATTTCTGTACTTGTATATTGGGAGAGAATGGGAATAAATCTGTTTTTAAAAATTAACAATCTTAAAAATCTAAGTTTTGAAAAACAAAAGTCAGCCATACCTTTAGTCATACTACCACTTGCTCTAGCCACTCCTGACTCACCAACCTTTTCATCATCCTAAGTATTATTTGTAGGCACCACCCCCTTCACAGGGCCTTTGCACATGCTGTTCCTTTGGGTTGGCACACTTTTCCATCCCCCTTTAAGCCTAATCATCATAAAGATATCTGTTTAAACATGCTTTCCCCAAGGACATTCCTTAAATTTCCTTATCATGTCAAATGCCCTGTTAAGAACTCTTTTAGCACCAAAATATCTCCCTTACATAGACCATGTCTGAGATGAAATTTTCATTTTATTTGCCTATTTATTTGAATGTGGTCTGTTTCCTCCATCTCCTCTCTACAACTCCATGATGACAGGTACCAATGAGGATTTCATCGAGGATACAGTCCCAGTGTTTTGACACAGGCCTGGCACATGGAAAACATAAAATACGCTTGTGTTGAATGAGAGAATTAATGTTTTTAAACCCTTGTCCGCATTCTAGCAAGTCCTGGCTCTGCCTTCAATATCGTTTTCTCCTAGATTTAAAATTTTGAGGATCAACAAAGTTCTGTATACACCCATGATTTTTTCCTTTACTTTTACTCTCATATTATGGGTAATCCTTTTTAATTCAAGAATCCTAATTCAAGAAATAGATTGTTAGGATAATGAGACAGTTGAAGAACAGTGTCATGCACTATAAAAACCACCACACCATATTAACAGGGCATGGGCTCTAGTCTAAAATTTGACTTATGTGCTCTATCCCTTGTTCCTTGTTCTTGCTTGTGTGTAAAGTAGGATTAATAATACAGTATTTGCTTTGTACATCATGCTGGATGATTTTATGTGTAAAAATAAGATAATTCCCAATATTTTTGTCACTCTGCTATCTATTAAACTGTGTATATTTATCAAAATATAGCCAGGAAAAGAAGCAACAAAGATGAATAGTTCTTGTTATTGTATGTTTAGAGCTCTTTCTGTAATACAAGCAAAATTCAAATAGGCTTAAGGAAGAAGAATCTGTTAGCTCATACAAACTGAAAATTTCAAAAGTAGTTCAGGTACACCTGGATTAAAAGGCTTAAATGTTGTCCTGAGTCCTTTGGTTTTACCTTTACTCTGCTTTCATTTTTGTTAGCTTTAGTCTCAGGTAGACATGTGGTAGCCAATATGTCTATACATGGCTATACATCTTTCTCAGTTTCTGCCTCAAATGTCCCAGTATCCATTGGTCTGTCCTGTCTCATATATTATTCCATGAGCCAATCATTTTGGCATTTGATTAGTTATGCCTGAGGCAAAATCCCCCTTTTTTGACTAAATGGTAGGGTTAATCATATTCACATACGGACTGAATTGGGGCTAGAGAAGGAAGGAAGTTAGAGGTTTTATTGGAAAGGAATGCACTCTTTGGGAGAAAGGGATACTAGAAAGGCAAAATATGTCTACCACAATATTTATCTTGGTACTGGGTTTACCTGTAATCTGTTATGCACCTTTTACTTCTCCGTATTTTTAAATAATTCTACAATAGCTATGTATTGCATGAATAATAACAAAAATACAAATGAGATGCTGTACACAATAGTGTACTCTAAACTCTAGGGATCTATATAATGCAAGAGATTATTATGATTGACTGAATTTCTTTTCAAATAGTAGAAATAGGATAAGAAAAAGCATCAACCAAAACATCTTCAATCCCCAGCATTTTAGAAGAATTGAGAATGTTCCTGTAATTTTTTAAAAATGTGCCTGATCTAAGGAAATAATTTGAAATGTTTTTTTTTTTTCTAGCATAAATCAGTTGTTGCTTCCAAAGGAAGATTTTGTCTATTTACTTTGAATGCCAGTGAATAACTGTGGCTCCTTATGAAAACTCAGCACCTATGTCTCTTTGTGCTTTATGGCTTAAGAGAATATTTTCTCATTTTTCCATTTTTGAATCATGTTCCATTATTTTATCTCTAGCATTTCAGACGGTCAGTAAATTGGACCCATACATGGATCTTAGAGTTGATGGAGTCTCTTGCTAAAAAGTGGCTCACAATGGTATCATTTGACTTTCAACAGGGTTCCACGAGTGCGTTCTATTGAGCCAATCATACTGAGAGAAACAATCTAAATAATTGTCTTCAACTGAAACTTACTGTGATTTTTTTTTTTCTCACCCCCTCATCTTTCATAGTTCTTCAAAGGAGTCAGTTACAGTAGGGTTCTATGTATGATCAATTTTCTTAGGTCAGGTTACCCAGGAAACAGAGTCTGAGGCAGAGATTTGCAGGCAGGAGGGGGAGTGCTGGGGAGTGCCCCTGGAATACCACCTACAAGGGAGTAATGAAGTAAGATTCCACAGAGGGAAACATTACATTATGATGTGGTTGGAACAGAGACCATCAGTTGACCCTACAGGTAGCTATGGAGCTGCAATGACCCTTCAGAATTGTCCCAGATGGAGGCAATACAGCTGCGCTTTTGTACTCCACGGAAACCAGTGTGGGCTGCCTCCGGGAAAGACACATGATGTGGGTGAGTCAGCTCCTGTTGAACCAACGCCATTCTTTGTTGTTTTTTTCTTTTTCCATTTTTCCTCAATCCAATTTCATGACCTCATTTTTAAAATCAGTGTTTAATTTTTGTGAATATGTAGTAGGTGTATATAATTATGGGGCACCTGAGATATTTTGATACAGGCATATAAAACATAATGATCACATGAGGGTAAATGGAGTATCCACCCCCTCAAGCATTTATCTTTTGTCTTAAAAACAATCCAATTATACTTTTTAGTTATTTGTTAATGTACAATTAAACTTTTATTGACTATAGTCACCCTGCTGTGCTATCAAATATTAGACCTTATTCTTTCTAACTACTTTTTTTTTTTTGTAGCCATTAACCATCCCCACTTCCCTCCATCCCAGTCCACTACCCTTCCCAGCCGCTGGTAACCATCCTTCTACTTAATTAGTGCCATTTGTAAAGGGGACTCACCTGTAAGCCTTCAGCAACCAACATTCCTGGTAAATGGAGAAGTGAGTACCTCTGTAAGCACAACACAGCTTTTGCTACATGTATCTGTTGAATTTACAGTTCTATTTAGACATTGAAACAAAAATAACATTTGAGTAATCTGAATAATTAGAGCAAAAATCTAATTAAAGGCTTTGCTGTTTATATTTAGCTATTAAAATTAGTTTAATTTTCTAGGATGAATTTAGTTACATTTTTTCAATCTTTTAATTCATTCCTAAAGATTCCATTTTTTCCAGTATTTTTTTTTTCTTCAGCCCGTGGAACTTTCTTAAATTCTTACAGTTTAGCTTGCCTGGCAACTAATTGTCTTTGTTGTTCTTTGATTTGAAAATACTTTTATTTCCCATCCATTCCCAAGGTATATTTTTGCTGAATATACAATCTGAGTTGAAAGGTTTATCTGTTTGTTTGTATGTTTTTCCTGTCAATACTTTAAGGACTTTGTGACACTGACTATTTGTCTTGATAGATTTTGATGAGAAATTCACAGCTATTCAAATTGTTATTTCCTTCTGTGTAATATATTAGTTTTGTCTGTAATGTCATTTTTTGTAGTTTATTATGTGTCTAACTATGGTTTTCTTAGAATTTATCCTATTTGGAATTTATTAAGCCTTGAGATTCTCTAAATTTTTGTATCTAACCAAATTTAGGATATTTTCAGGTATATTTCTTCAAATACATATCTGGTTCTGTGAAGAATGATGGTGGTATTTTGATGGGAATTGCATTGAATTTGTAGATTGGTTTCAGCAGTATGGTCATTTTCACAATATTGATTCTACCCATCCATAAGCCTGGGATGTTTTTCCATTTGTTTGTGTTGTCTGTGATTTATTTCAGCAGTGTTTTGTAGTTTTTCTTGTAGAGGTCTTTCACTCCTTGGTTAGGTATTTTCCTAAGTATTTCATTTTTTTGCAGCTATTGTAAAAGGAGCTGAGATCTTGATTTGATTCTCAGCTTGGTTGCCATTGGTGTATAGGAGAACAATCCTAAAATTCATATGGAACCAAAAAACAGCCTACATAGCCAAAGCAAGACTAAGCAAAAAGAACAAATGTGGAGACATCACATTACCTGATTTCAAACTATGTGAGGCCATAGTCACCAGAACAGCATGGTACTGGTATAAAAATAGGCAAATAAACTAACAGAACAGAAAATAGAGAACCCAGAAATAAACCAAAATATTTGCAGCCAACTGATCTTTGACAAAGCAAACAAAAACATAAAGTGGGGAAAGGACACCCTATTCAACAAATGGTGCTGGGATAATTGGCAAGCACATGTAGGAGAATGAAACTGGATCCTTGTCTCTCACCATATACAAAATCAACTCAAGATGGATCAAGGACTTAAATCTAAGACCTGATACTATAAGAATTCTAGAAGATAACATCAGAAAAATCCTTTTAGACATTGGAACACTTTTAGAACATGGAACACTTCCTTTTAGAACATGGAACACTTCTACACTGCTGGTAGGAATGTAAACTAATACAACCACTATGGAAACAGTGTGGAGATCCCTTAAAGAACTAAAAGTAGAGCTACCATTTGATCTAGCAATACCACTACTGGGTATCTACCTAGAGGCAAAAAATCAGTATACTAAAACGATACTTGCACACGTATGTTTATAGCAGCACAGTTCGCAAATGCAAAAACGTGGAGCCAACCCAAATGCCCATCAATCAACGAGTGGGTAAATAAACTGTATATATGATGGAATACTGCTGAGCCATAAAAAGGAATGATTAATAGCATTTGCAGCAACCTGGATGGGATTGGAGACTATTATTTTAAGTGAAGTAACTCAGGAATGGAAAAGCAAATGTCATATGTTCTCACTTTTAAGTGGGATCTAAACTATGAGAATTCAAAGGCATAAGACTGACACAATGGAGTTTGAGGACTCGGGGGAAAGGGTGGGAAGCGGGTGAGGGGTAAAAGACTACAAATTGGGTTCAATGTGATGGGTTAACCTAAATCTCACAAATCACCACTACGGAACTTACCCATGTAACCAAATATTACCTATTCCCCAAAAACCTATGGAAATAAAAAAATTTTAAAAAAGAAAGATAAAAAAATACAGTTCTGCCCTAATCACTTTATTCTCTCATTTTGGGACTCAATATCACTTACTTTAGACTTTTCACTATTGTTCCAAAAGTCCCTTAGTCTTGTTCAAGTTTTTAATTAACTTTTTTTCTGTTCTTGAGCTGTGGAAATTCTATTGATCTGTCTTCAAGTTTACTGACATTTTTGTCTGTAATATGTATACTGTTATTGAGCTTTCCCACTAAACTTCATATTTAAGATACTGTATTTTCATTGGGTTGGGTTTTTTTCATATTTTTATTTTTCTGCTGATGTTTCCCATCTTTTTATACATTTTAGATGTATTCATTATAAATGTTATAATAGATAGTCATAATAGCTTCTTTAAAGTTCTTGTCTGATAATTTCACAATCTGTGCATTGTGTGATTCACAACTGTTGATTGTTTTTTCACTTAAAAATAAGTTGCATTTTCCTAGGGTTTTCAATGTCAATTAATTTGGGGTTATATCCTTGTTACTGTTATTGTTAATGTTCTTGTTATTGTTAATGTTGCATTGTATAGACTCCGATTTCTTTTATAATCCTCTAGGGGATGTGGATGTTTTTGTTTTAGGAGGCAATCAATCTGGTTACATTCTGACTGTAAGACCTGTCTTGTTTTGGGGGTGGTGGTTTAAATCCCAGTTCAGTTCTTTAAGCCTTCGCTATGCTAGTTTCAGAGGCAAAGCTAAACATCATTTAATCAGAGCATCTTGCTTTATTCTAAGTAAGTTAAACTCAAGAACTTCATTTTTCTTTATTATTAAGCAATGTCAAGAATTATCAATTTAAAATGGAAATATCCTAATTAAGCAATGTCAAGAATTATCAATTTAAAATGGAAATATCCTAACTAAAAAACTGGGATGGGATATATCAATTAACTGAAAACCTTTCCTGTTATAGATTTACAACAGAGGATATTTTGATGTATTTTTTGAAAGCAGATTTGTTGGATACAAATTTACTTTTTAAGATGATGTGTCCGGCTTCTTGATTATAACAGAAATAATTTATTTCAGGAGGAAGATGGTAACAAATAAGGCTTTGAATTATTGATATCAGTTTTATATTTGATGATATATAATGTTGTAAGCAATTTTTAAAAGGCATAAATAGTTAAGAATTCTGCAATAATAAAAGGAAAGTCAGACAACTGAGATTAACCAAGAGAATAACTACACATTATAATTATAACTCATGATTTGAAAATAATTTTAATTAATGTATTCATAAGTTAAGTGACACAATGGGAAATTTAACAGAGAACTGGAAAATTTTAAAATTCACAATTATTAAACATACAAGTGAAATAACTCAAATGAAGATCTCAGTGGTTGAGGTCTTAATAAACTGAATGATTGAGTTTAATCACCGGATTATACAAAATTTTAAAAAGTAAATAAATTGAAAGTAAGGTCAAATAAAATATACAGACAGAAGCAAGGAGCTTCAAAAGGATGCAACATATGGAGAATAACATAATGGAAACTTAGAATGTAGCACAAATGTCAAGTAGTATGTAATTGAACTCCTAAGCAGAGCAAAGAGTAAATTGGGTGGAAGGCAGAGTTGAGAACAGTGTAACTGAAATGTTTGTTAACTACTTTAAAAATTCAAGGTAGAGATTTAAGAAGTCCTATAAAACCCAAGCAGCATAGTTAGAAAAAATATGCTGAAGAATGACATTATAAAATTGCTGAAAGCAAAAGATATATAATAAATATTAAAAGCAGTCAGATATCTACAGATTCAGCTAAATCTGAATCAAAATGCCTTTTCTTTTGAAGAAATATATGAGCTGATCCTAAAATTAAAAAGGAAATGCAAATAATCTACTATATATAATATTTTTAAAAATGAACAATTATAATACATATATTACCTACCTTTAAAAACTACTATAAAGCTACATTAGTCTGTAGTACTGGTATAATAAATGACAAGTAGATTGGCAGATCCAATTAGAAAGTCCAGATATAGATATTCCTATATAAAGACAACCAGATGCTAAATTAAATCCATAGGGAAAGAAAAGTCTTTTTAACAATGATGCTGGATCGATTCTATATAAATCACTCCATACAGCAAAATTAAACTAATTCAGGATGATTTCAAGGCCTGAGTGTAAGATCTATCACCATAAATCTTCTGGGATAAAATATAGGAAAATGTCTTTTTCATTTTGAGTAAGTGATGATTTATTAGACAGAATACAAAAAGCACTAACCATTATAAAAATCAGTAATATTCACTTTATCAATATTAAAAAAGAAAACTTCTGCTTATCAACAGAAACTATTAGGAAAATGAACAGGCAAGCTGCAGACTGAAGTAAAATATTTGCAATGCCTAAATCGAACAAGGTCTTTTTATATAAAGAGCTTCTACAAATCAATGTTATAAACATAAACAACCAGCCTAGGCAACACAGTGAGACCTCGTCTCTACAAAAAAAAAATAAAAAATTAGCCAGATATGGTGGCATACATCTGTACTCTCATTTACTCAAGAGGCTAAGGCAGGAGAATTGCTAGAGACCAGGAGGTCAAGGCTGTAGTGAGCTATGACCATGCCACTATACTCCAGCCTGAGCAACAGAGCAAGAGTGTCTCAAAAAAATAAAAGAGTACAAATAACCACATAAAAAGGTTGAAACTTTTGAACAAATGCTTGAAAAAGACACAAGAGTGACCAATAAACACAAGCATGTAAAAAATGTTCAACATACATCTGTACTCTCATTTACTCAAGAGGCTAAGGCAGGAGAATTGCTAGAGACCAGGAGGTCAAGGCTGTAGTGAGCTATGACCATGCCACTATACTCCAGCCTGAGCAACAGAGCAAGAGTGTCTCAAAAAAATAAAAGAGTACAAATAACCACATAAAAAGGTTGAAACTTTTGAACAAATGCTTGACAAAAAATGACACAAGAGTGACCAATAAACACAAGCATGTAAAAAATGTTCAACATACATCTGTACTCTCATTTACTCAAGAGGCTAAGGCAGGAGAATTGCTAGAGACCAGGAGGTCAAGGCTGTAGTGAGCTATGACCATGCCACTATACTCCAGCCTGAGCAACAGAGCAAGAGTGTCTCAAAAAAATAAAAGAGTACAAATAACCACATAAAAAGGTCGAAACTTTTGAACAAATGCTTGTCAAAAAATGACACAAGAGTGACCAATAAACACAAGCATGTAAAAAATGTTCAACATCATTAATCATCAAAGAAATACAAATTAAAACCATAGTAGTATACTATGTTATAACCAATGAAATGAATATAATTAAGAGTGACAATGTTAAGTGTTGACAAGGATATGGAGTGACTATAAACTCTTATGAATGCCAGTGGTCAGGTAAAACTGTACAAATACTTTGCAGTTTCTTATAACATTAAACATACATCTATCTCAGGAATTCCATCCCTAGGTATTTATACAAGACAGAAAAATAAAACATATGTCCACACGAATGTTTATAAAACTGTTTATCACATCCTCATTATAATAGTCCCAAATTTGAAACTCAAATGCTTATCAACAGGAGAATAGAATAAACAATTTTTGGTATAGTAATACGATGGTACACTGATTGACAATTAAAAGGAAATAAATAGTACCAATATATGCCATATTGTGAATAAATTTTATAAATAATATTGAGCAAAATAATTCAGACATAAAATACCCAATGCCATAGGATTTCACTTACTTGAGGTCCAGGAACAGGACCATCGCAATAGAATTTAGGATAGTAATACTTTAAGTGGAAGTGTGGAATTGATTGGAAAAAGGCAAGATAGTACTTTCTGGCTTGATGGATATGGTCTACACTGTATTTTTCCTTGGATAGTAATTACATGAGTGAATAAATTTTCAAAATCCATCAAGCTGAACACTTAAGATCGTCCGTTTTATTGCATATATGTTATAGCTCAATACAAAAGGAAACTGGTGAGATATTGCTACATATAAGAATGTCTACAATTAAAAACAAAACAAATCATGGTAATTGCAACTATTGAGAGGGTTATGAACCCATGGAAACAACCAAGTAGTCCAAGTAGTAGGGCAAGTTAACACAACCAGTTTGGCAAACTAAAGATTAATGTTTGCCAAGCTTTGACTTAGCAAGTACACTCCTAGGCACAGTATATTCACAAAAGAAATGTGTAGAAAAGGGTGGTCCAGGTTGTTTATAACAGCATTATTTTAATAGCAAGATTTGTGATATATTTATATATAGCAATGAAAACCATCGCAAGTAACCATATGGGAAAAAAAATCATATGACTGTAATATTTAGTGAAGGAAACGCACAAAGAATAATTACATACCATGTGAGTTCACTCATATAAATTTTGAAAATATTTGTATTTAGGTTGATTCCATGTCTTTGCCATTGTGAATAGTGATGCAATGAACATATGCATGCATGTATCTTTGGAACAGAATGATTTATATCCCTTTTGGTATGTACTCAGTAATGGAATTGCTGGATCAAACGGTATTTCTGTCACTATGTCTTTGAGGAATCGCCACACTGTCTTCCACAATGGTGGAACTAATTTACACTCCCACCAACAGTGTAAAAGCATTCCATTCTCTCCACAACCTCACTAGCATCTATTGTTTTTTGACTTTTTAATAGCTAATGGATGCTGGGGTTAATACCTGGGTGATGGGATGATCTGTGCAGCAAACCACTATGGCACACACTTAGCTATGTAACAAAACTGCACATCCTGCACATATATCCTGAACTTAAAATAAAAGTTGGAAATCGAAAGACAAAATAAAAAATTATTAATTTCTCCACATTCCTGTTCCAATGTTTTATTTCAATTTCAGAAAGGGCATTATAAAAGAGACAAGAGAGAGTCTATGCTGCGGATTAGGTTAGGTAAAGAGGAAGAGGAGGCTTAGATAACAAGCATAAATTTATATTTAGTTTCCATTTTTACTATCAGAAAAATAGCATCTCTCTTATACATTTGTTCAATTTTTTTCTTCATTGATTTTTACTATATCCTTACTGGAATAAAGTCACAAATCTTTAGCCCCTTGAAATACTTTGTTTTTCTCTTTCATGTGTACTCTGCATGACACTTTTTACAGGTCAATAATGTCATACTACCTTATTATCTTGCTGAATATTTTATGTATAGGCACTTCTTTTTATATTTACTTTTATAACTTTGCTGGTTTTCCACTGACTCCCAAATACTAGCTTTCTGGTGATGCTAATTCCTTTTGCAAGTCTGGTATACCCATTTCAGTTTTTATAAAAGCACACCGAAATTTCTGATGCACTTTTAAATAGTGGAATTAACATACAAAATTTTGAAATTAGGAAATTATGAATATAATTATAAAAATTATGATTTAAGTATATTATTGCCCTCTAATTTAATTTATACATAGTATTTACTCATAAAAACTACTGTAGCCTCAGATTATTGCTCAAATCCAATTATATGTCTTACTCTGCCATCTAGTCACTTCAGAGTGAATAATTGCTTTGTAATAAATAAATTACCTTATTAGGAAGATGGGTTAAGTAGATATCTACATGATTCCAAGTATTTTCCTTATGAAGTGCCAGTTTTTAAACAATAACAACATAGGATTCTGAAAAGTCAAGGCTTTTCCATCCATAGATTTTCTCATGTATTTATTTTGTCTGGGAAAAAAATAGTTTGTCTTAAATATGTACATTTTACACAAATGCAAACATAGTCGGCAAACAAATGTAAAATGCGATTATGAAAAATGTATCAGTTATCCTTTAAATAGTGCCTACTGTATTATGATACCACATACACAACTTTCATATTTTATGTTGATTGTAATTTTCACTATGAATCTCTGTAGTAGATGAGAAAACAAAGTCTTAAAGAGGTGAAATGACTAACAACACTCACACACATGCATGGTGGTTCCTCCTAGTGCTGTTGACATCTGTCCATGGTTGACAGTGACTTGCTTAGAGATTTGGTTACTCCTGGCTCATCCAGAGAGAGTAAGACAATCAGTAGTTCAGCAAAGTGATTGGGAAGCTCTGATTGGATGAATGGTAGAGGTATCTGGTAATGAGGCCAAAAGTGTGACATAAATGGCTCACGACTCTGGCTCAAATCAGTTCAGAAATAGTTTTGCTGGATTATTTTAGCATTAACACCATATAAAACTTTAGATCTCACATTTTGTTAAATCATTCCTAACCAGTAACATCGTGGTCAAGTAGATGAAAGTATGTGTTTGTTCAGCATCTACTTTCTTTCCTTTTATCATGGCCCCCCAACATCAGCACACCACCCTCTTTTTTGGGGTACCTGGCTATTTTGTATTTCATTTAGAGCTTCATTTGTCTGCAAACCCCTATTATAGAGAACTGTTTATGTTGGGGTCATGTCATTGCAGTATCTTGAAAATGATTGGGTGCAGAAATTGTGGGTTGTAGACACATGAACAGCCATGTTTCAAATTACTGGTTAATGCTGTCCTAGTAGCCTAAGCCACATGGCTTGGAATAATACAGATATCACTATTAACTGATATAAAGAGTAATTGTGTTATAGTCAGTAAGAGTTGTGATGGTTCTCAAAAGTTTACATGTTTTGATTGTTAATAACCATTTTGGAAACATTGAATTGTAATTTTCTTTTCACACACATATAACATATACAAATATATGTTGAAAATTATTTTTTGATACCTATTTTTGGTACTTAGAAAGTGAGGTAACTGAATTGCTTAAAACACTGTGAGTACTGATTATATCACAGGGCTTTTCTGGACATTATTAGTAAACTATATTTTATTCTTTTGTTGTTGCAACAAGCTCTGTTTTTCGAAGCCACATCTTAAAGTTATTTTATTTTGCAAGCTTCTACTTTCTTGTACTCTATGAAAATAAAATATTAAAGTAGTTCTTATGGAAGCAATATAGTGGTTAAGGCCCTTAAGCACGTGAACTTGGAAATCGGGTAAATCCATATGATATCTTAGCTCTGCCTCTTACTAGGTGTTAAGATTCAGTACAAACGATGTAACTTCTTTCAGCCTCTGTTTCTTCATCTGTATGAAAGAAAAGTGGATAATGTGTGTAGAGCATTTAGCACAGTCTCTAGTATTTAGTAAATGCTCAACATTTTACAGCTATTATTATATTATCTTTAGTAAGATGGGGAAAACCACTCAGTCATGTATTATTGTCACTATTCTTAATATCTTGTTTGATGAGATGGGTGACTATTGCTTTTTGCTTTTCAAATATCCATTCTTCATTCAACTGGTAATTTTACGTGGATTTTCTTTGTGTTTTCTTGGTAGCTAAGAATGAGACTCCTCTCATCTCTGGTTCAAAGCATAGACACATGACCTATCTCAGCCACAGGATAGATTCAAATGTGGGCACATGACCACCCCTCCTCCTTTTTTTAAAGAAGGAGAAGCTGAGAGGATGCAAGGCTGAATCTATTGGCAGGGATCTTTTGCCAGAAACCATACCTTCCTGTCAACTTTTCAGTCCTGTGAATCAATAATTATGTTGTTGTTTTTTGTTATATCCATTTTGAGGTGGGGTTTTGTGACTTGTAAGTAAATGACACATGCCCAATGCCCACTACAGCTAACTATTTTACATTTGCCAACAGGACAGATTATATCAACCAATTAATGTCTAGACTTTTTTTTTTTTTTCCCCTATTATTTGGTTTTTGACCTCTTGGGGATCAAAATTCAAAGTAATCATTTGGCAAAACCTAAGCTTGTTATAAAGATGTGTCAAAAGACAAACTTACCTCAAATTTAGTTTAACACTCATAGTTGCCTTATTGAAATCAGCCGCCTGCCTATGATTAACCAAAGCTAGGCTGCCGTGATTGGCTGAGACTCAGCTGTTTGTTACAAGAGTGCACTCCTAAGTTAGATTCCCAGTTCGTGTATGTACTCAGTTAGGTTGCACTTCATTAAGTAAGACTTCAGATACAGAGGCATCTCCTTTTAGTTTAACAAGATCAAACTTTTTATTTTGTCAGCTGAAATAATGGAGTTCTCAATAAGACTTTCTTTGGGAACATAAAATCAGAGTTAAATCTGGAGAGAAGGTTAAAGACCATCACTCTTTTCCCCACAGGAAAACACTCTGTCCTAAGGGATAAAGTCACCTATCCAAGGTTGCATAAAAGGTTACAAAACAGGACCCGGATTTCGGTTTCTTTCTTTTTTTTTTTTTGAGACAGAGTTTTGCTTTGCTCTGCTGCCCAGGCTGGAATGCAGTGACATGATCTCAGCTCACTGTAACCTCCACCTCCTGGGTTCAAGCTATTCTCCTGCCTCAGCCTCCTGAGTAGCTGGGATTACAGGCATGTGCCACCACACCTGGGTAATTTTGTATATACATACATACATATATATAATATATGTACGTATATTTATATTATATATACATACATATATAGATATGTATTAAATATATTTATATATTACATATTTATATATTTTTATATGTATTATATATTTTTTATATATATACTCTATATATATATATTTAAGTAGGGACGGGGTTTCACCATGTTGGTCAGGCTGGTCTCGAACTCCTGACCTCTAATGATCCACCACTTTGGCCTCCCAAAGTGTTGGGATTACAGGCGTAAGCCATCGCACCCGGCCGAATTTCAGTTTCTTATACGTGCAGAAATACCCTTTTGATGTGGATTTGTATGTTCAGCAAGCCATATTGTTTGTGCTACAAGAACCCAAGTGAGTAACATTTCTCAGATAAAAAGAGGAGATAGTCACAGATGTATCTGTTTTATACACAGAACCTAATTATACCCATAAAATAATAGCATCTGCTTAGGTGCAGGTAATAGTTTAATATAACTGCCAAAAACTTGTTGGCATTTGTAAGTACATGGAATGCTTTGGATAGCTTTTTAGCTGCTGTTATTTGATATATGCAGTGCTGAAAGCTTTATATGGATTTCATTGAACTTGAATGAACACAACATATGAGTTTGCAACGATTGTAGGGACTTTAGGAAGTTAACCTCTGTGAGCCTTAGGTTTTTCATTTGTAAGGTGGTTATAATATTAATTTTAGCTTCATGATGTAAGTAAACATCAAATCAGCCAATGCCTGGGAGGTACGTAGCACTGGGCCTGGCACATAATGCCTTAGTCAGCTCAAGTTGCCGTAACAAAATATCGTATACTGGGTTGTTTAAACAACAAAAATTTATTTCTCGCCCTTCTAGAGGCTGGAAAGTCCAAAGTCAAGGTGATGACGGCCATTTCGCTGTGTCCTCACAAGACATTTGCTCTGTTCTCCAGTGGAGAGAGGGACATGTTTTTCTCTCTTTCTCTTCTTATTAGGCCACTAATCTTATCATGAGGGCTTCACCTTCCTGATGTCATCCAACCCTAATTAGCTCCCAGAGACCCCATCTCCAAATACCATCACAATGGGGACTAGAACGTCAATATATGAATTCTGAGATGATAGAAATATTCAATGTATGGCCCATAGTATATGTTCATTATAGGTTAGTGTTCATTACTAGATTATTATTACTTTGCTACTATGTTGTTCTTTAGCTCGAGATTAAACCTTAGCATAGAGCATAGGCTATTTGGAAATGTTTCTCTCCTCACATATGTTATGTTTGTTTACAAGTCTGGGATTTTGGTGAGCCTCCTCAGGTATTTTGTCATGTAACAGACTGTGCAATAAAAGTGGAGTGGAATGCGTGTCTGAAATGGGTAAGAACCACAAGCTGATCTATTTGTATGATAATAGTACACTTAAAAATAAATAGGCTCTCATACTCCTGAAAAATAAAACTACAATTTCAGGGAGCCAGTGAGTTCATTAGTTTCTTTTAATGACCCAACACATAATATTTCACACATTGTAGTCTTCCACTGGGAACCCTAAAAAAGAAAATTAAGCTTTGTGCCACAGCCTGAATTCTTGTGGTATGATATGTAGCAATCCTACTCACAACAGCAAGATATTAGAGAGAGAGAATACCGGGGAATGGATGGGGAAGGGAGGACAGTGCAGGAGAAACTTGAAATCATATTTGGAAAGAACTGTGAGACTATTTTCCACCAAATGCAAAGCATTTGATTTGAACCAGGTGGTGTGTATATTTCACTAAGTTCCAAAAGGGACTTGTAGAGATCTTATAAAATTTAGGGCCAAATTGGTAGTTTACTTGGCAATACTGGCATCTTTTCAGTCGTTATTCTCCATATTGGAAGTTTATAATCCCATTCACAGTAGCAAATTATCAATAGGATCCCATTAAATGGCCAGTTACCTTCTAGACTTATGGCTGTCAAACTTTAACATGCATACAGGTCACCTAAGAATCACCTCAGAATGCAAGGCAGACTTGACATCGTACATTTCAAACTAGTTCTCAGGGGCTGCTAATGCTAGGGTCCAAAATGACACTTTGAGTAGTGCTGCCGACTGAACTTTCTGCAAGCATGAATATTCTACATCTGGGCTCTCTCACACGTAACTACTATTGACGAACTGAATTTTTAATTTTATTACATTTAAATTTATTTAGCCACATGTAGCTAGTGACTATCTTATTGAACACCACAGCTCAAAGATCAATAAGAAAATCTCAGCTGTAACCCTGCCAGTGTCCCCTCACTTCAAGCTCTCCAAGGGATTCCCATTGTTTTTGCATAAGTTAAAAACAGAGCTAGCATCTACAAGACTCAGTGTGGTCTGGAGGCTGCCACCTCTCCAGCTTCCCGTATCCTGCTTGCTCTCACCGTGTGGCTGTCACCACCCTGGGCTTCTTTCACCACTCTCCTCTCGTGCTCCTTTTTCCGGGAGATTCATGACATCACTTTCCTTCTGCCTCCAACACAACCTTCATTTCTCCTCTTTCCTTAGTTGATTTAGACTCAGTTTTGGGTTTCAGTTCAGAGAAGTTTTCCTTGGAATTCTTAGCAAGGCCAAGCACTCACGTTTCAGATTTTCCCCCCTGCATGCCCCTGTTCTCTGGTAAGAGTCTATGTTTATTTCTGTGGTCATTTGTTAATATCTAGCTCATCCAACAGGCTGAAATTTAATGAGAGCAGGGACTATATCTATTTCTGCTTATCATTGTATTCCTAGCAATCACCACAGGACATGGCATGTAGTGTGTGCTCAACATTTATTGAATAATAATGTTTTAAATATGTATATGCACACACATGTATATGCACACACATGTATATATGTGTGTGTACATATATGTAATATATACAGTCACCCCTCGGTATCCCTGGGGGATTTGTTGTAGGCCCTCCCGTGGATACTAAAATCCGTGGATGCTCAAGTCTCTGATTTAAGATAGCATTGTATTTTCATATTACCTATGCATATCATCCTGTATACTTTAAATTATCTCTAGATTACTTGTAATGCCTACTACTAAGTAAATGCTACATAAATAGTTGTCATACTGTATTGTTTAGGAAATAATGACAAGAAAATAAAGTCTGTACGTGTTCAGTACAGAGGCAATCTTTTTCAAATATCTTCAACCCGTGGTTGGTTGAATCCACAGGTGCAAAACTCACAGATATGGAAGACGACCTGTACATGTGTATGTATGTATATGTATGTGATACACACACACATGCACACAAATTATTTGGGGTGCTTGTTAAAAATGCAAACTCCTTTATCTCATGTCTTCAAATTTCATTTAGTAAAAATAGGGCCAGAGGTCCTCATTTTTGACAACACTTGAGCTGCATCTGTTCCAAGTTGTCTGTGGGCTCTATGCTGAGAAATCATTTTCCAAGGTAGCCCTTGAGGATAGCAAAGTGTTTAGTGTTCTTTTGATGAAAGGGGCACAGAAGAGTAGCATAGTCACCCCCCTTCAAGGACTCAAGGAATAGCCTTCCTTCCTCTCTCATGATACATTTGAGCAAAGCTGGAGCAGAGCTGAGCAAGGCTGGAAAGCATTGCTTTCATAAAACATCCATGTGTAGTTTCATAGTACAGCCAGCAAGCAACTCATCCCAGTAAAAGAAATTATATTAAAGAGCAACTTGCATGAAGTAGGAAAATAACTGGGTACTTTGGTGAATAAAACTGTGATGTAATTGTTCAAAAACACTGCTCCCAATAACATACTGACGAGCTGTGCTATAATATTTAAAAGGACAAAAGTAATATGGCCAATTTAAGGGAAAGCACTTCGGCTAGCAAAGGTCATTTGCTTTATGGATGCAAATCGTTAGTGTGGAGGAGAAAACCAGGTGAAGGAGATGAAATAAATGAGGAGAAATCCAACTCAGCAGGAACCAGCCAAAAGGAAGCTGGCCCCTGTTCCTTTCATGTCAAAGGTGGGATTGAGAAATGAAAGCCTCACTCCTCTATTTTCTCGCCTACATTCTGCTGATTGGAGAAAGCACAGTCTGAAAGAAAATAGAATTCACTTTGCTTTTTAGAAGGAGGTCTGAGATATAAAAGAAGCTTAGTCCTGATTATATGACAGTGCTTCCTTCTTGGGTTTATTCACCTCATTTCCTCGCTATGAATTTGTTGAAAGCGTAACATTCCCTCTGGAGCCACACTGCCTGGGTTCACATCTTCCCTTCATCAGTTATTGCCATTACCAACTGGGAAGGTTGCTTAATAATGTGCATATTTCAAATTTTCTTATCTGTAAAATGGAGATAATAATACGTATAGTCCTTGACTTACCATGGGGTCATGTCCCAATAAACCCATCGTAAGCTAAAAATATATTAAGCCAAAAGTACATTTAATAGCCTAGTTTATTGAACATAGGTTAGCTGAGCCTGCCTTTAATGTCCTCAGAGCACTTACATTAGCCTGAAGTTGGGCAAAAGCTTCTAACACAAAGCCTAATTTTCAATAAAATAGTAAAAAAAAACTCATGTAACTTATTGAATATTGTACTGAAAATGAAAATCAGAAACGTTGTATGGGTCCTCAGAGTATGGTTTCCATATGCATATGGCTTTCCCACTATCATACAGTAAAAAAAAAAAATCATAAGTGGAATTGTAAGTATTCCGTGGAGTAGGTACAGATAGTCCTCTACTTACAATGATTAATGCTTTTAAAAAGCTTAGAATGACAGTTGCATTGCAGGTACTCTATTGGTGTTAACTGGTTTGTTTTTGTTTTTGAGCACATCTTTATCCTGGTAGAATTTGGGGCCCAGTGAAGGGGGGAGATGCGACAGTACACAATAAACATATAAATAATCACTAATGTGTAATCGTAGACATAATAATTATTAATTAATACAGTGTGCTATAAAATAATAAATAACCTGTGAAAAAAGTAAAATTTAGGGTTTGAGAATGCTGGTAAAGGAGAGGATTTTGCAAAGTAGATGAGTTTAATTATCTCGACAGGTCCATAAGGTAATTATTGTTATTCTCCAAATATAAGGCCCATAAGTTAATTATTGTTATTCTCCAAAGTAAAAAAGAGGTTCAGCAGCTTTCTCAAGATCACACAGCTAGTATGAAAGTCTGAATCTAGTAACCACGACAATAGTTACCTGGAGGGTCTTGGCTGGTCGAACAGAGAGGACACCATGTGGAGAACATAATGGAATGAATCATGCTTATCAGGAAAAAAAGTGTTTTAGACAGAGGTGCCAGTACGAAGGTAACAAGGAGGTACAATCCCGGCATGTTAGAGGAAGAGCAAAAACTCTGTCATGACAAGAGTTAAGGAAGGGGAGGTATTTGATTCAGAGAGACCATGGGAAGATGCAATTCATGGAGACCATTTGCAATGGACTGAATGTCTGTGTCCCCTCAAAATGTGTTTGTAAAATTCCAACCACCCAGTATGATGGTATTAGGAGGTAGGGCCTCTGAGAAGTGATTAGGTCATGAGGGTTGAATCCTCAAGAATAAGATTAGTGCCCTTATAGAAAAAGAGGAGATTGCGTACTTCCTCTCTGCTCTCCACCATGTGAGAATACGAGAAGACAGCCATCTGCAAACCAGGAAGAGGGCTTTCACCAGAACTTGACCATGTTGGAACCTTGATTTCAGACCTCCAGCCTCCAAAGCACTGTGCTAATGACAAATGGCATAAAAGCAAACAAGCTGAGCAAAGGTATGAAATGCCTTTTAAGGCTTCAGCTTATAGCCGGGACGCTGTCACTCAGTCTATGGTAGTTTGTGATAGCAACTCTATACCATTGTAAAATTTGGCTCCTGCTTAACAGTAAGATGGGAAATAATTGAAAGATTTTTTGTATTTTTGTACATGATTGTCATGGGAAAATGTTCAAATATATATGTGAAAAAACAAGGCACCCAAATGTACAAACAATTTAACTCTAGAAAGCAACTTCTGAAGAGAAATACAAAAACATGTAAGAGTAACATGTAACAAATATCTTGTATTTGGAACATGGCTGGCTTTTATTTTCTCTTTTCACCTTTTGGCATTTTTCAAATAATATGAAATAAGTTTGTATTATATTTATAACCAGAGAAATATAATATTATTTTCTAAAACATAGGTGGTAGCTAAGCAACTGAAAGTAAAATATAGATATCTGATAATATGGTTATCAAACACCTAGCCACTTTAGGCATTGTGTACACATTACTGATAGTTGCTAAGGAAAACTTCTCACTGAGTCTGGACAATCTGATTATTAGAAATAAATTTCCTTTACTGAATCGAGGAACAAACACCTTAGCTATATTATCTGGAAAAATCGATTTATGCAGACTTGACTTCAGGACAGATGTACTTTATTCTCTCTATCATCAGAGGTTTTAGTGTCTTTTCATAAACTGGGGATTAAACTTGTTCATTTAAAATTTAGCAGAGTTTTAAGATAGACTCTTAAATTTCATGCAAAGTTTGGAAGATTATAAATTTAGTCTGAATTGATAAAACATTATGTCCTGTTGGAAAATATTATAATTCTATTATATCTTTGAAATGTTAATTTCATGTTGGGATTTGGATAAACTATAATTATGTCACAATGATATTCCCCTTAAAAGAAAATTATATGAATAGAAGGAGAAAATGGGCAGGTATTTTGCATATGCCTTTATAATTATTCTCTTTCTGCAGTAAATTCTTTCCTCTGTACACATTGCAGAATGACTGGCTGTTTTAGGTTAAATAAAAGAAAGCTGTGTTTAAAAAGAGTATTTTCTTTATGTCTTATCCCTTAATTAAAATCAAAGATTCTGTGTCCATTAGGTATCTCTATGAGATCAGTGGCAGATAATTCAAATTAGGTTAAGAAATAGGAAGAAACTATCAACACACATAAAGAAACATAAAGATAGCCCCATCTCTGGAGCTATCTTCAAGGATAGCTGAGTTGAGACGTTGGGCCGCATTGTGAGGACCTTGTTTCATTCTGTCTTTCAGCACCAATTTTGGCTTTGTTGGCTTAGGTTTAGCTGACTCTAGGCTCCTCCTTGTGTCAGCAAGGTGTCTGCAGTAGCCTTAAACTTCTTATTCTTCCAGTTAAAGACTAGGAGGAAACAGTGAAATTCTTTTTTCTGGTAGCTTTTTGAAAAGTTTTGAAGTTGATTCTGATTGGCCCATCTAAAATCATGTGCCCATAATGGAATCGAATTGCAGTGACCAGAGGAATGCCAAGATTCAGTTCACCCTGGAAGTCAGTCCTGATACTACTTTCTCAACAGTGTGGAGGTAAGGGTGGATTTCCAGTTGAAAATCTGGGAAACAAGTGTTGGGGACATATTCATCAAATACTCACAATATAAATATTGCTAGAAAATCCTTTCATAAGGGTAAAAGTCACTTTCTGCTGCTTAACAAACAACCTCAAATATCTAATTGGCTTATAACAAATATTTTTCTTGATTTTAAGTCTGTGGATCAGCTCCACATATCTAGTTAGTCAATAGCTGTCTGAGACATGTTTCCTTAATGGCAAATGGCTTAAAAGCAAACAAGTTGAACAAAGATATGAAATGGCTTTTAAGGCTTCAGCTTATAGCCGGGACGCCGTCACTTTAGGCTACATTCTGTCAGACAAGGCAAGTCACATGGCTAAACCGAACATTAATAGGATGAGGAAATATTCTCTTCCCATTTCAGTGGGAGGTAATGCAAAGTCATGCAACAAAAGGCAAGGAGTTTGTAATTCTAGTAAAGGACAAGGGTGCAGAATAGAGAGCAGTAATCCAACTTACCAGAGTAAGTTTCTAGTACTCTGTTGATGACAAGGTTAGCTGTCAGAATTTCTCTCCATCAAGTGTTCAAGTACAGTCCATAGTCACTTCATGTAGAGTTTGTTATTAGGATACCCCCAAAATAGAGCTCATCACCATTACACTTCTTTTCAAGTTACACACATATATTTATGTTTATTTACATATAAATTAAAATTAAAGATAAGTCATTGGTGAAAAAATCTAACTAATGATTAAAATTATTACTGACATTTTCCATCTAATAGTTTTTGAGTTAACATACTTTACAGAAATCTTCATCGTAGTTCTGGAAGAAGAATTCAAATGCTAATTCCTGGTTTCCAATTGAAATTTTTAAACTACCTTTGATTTGTTCTTTGGGCTTTTTACTTCTAAAAACACACAAAAGAAAGTTAGGTCAAATCATCAATAATTCTGATTACCCTGAGGTTTTATTGGTTAGTGTCATAACTTTAATATGAGTTAAGTGTATTTTTATGCAGTAATTTGGTAAATCATCTCAGTAGATCGTAGAAAATTACCCACCTTTGTTCTGCCTGATGGATAATATGTTCTAGATGAGCAATTAGGTATTAGTTATACACAGCTGCAGCTCGTTCGACAAATACATTTTTTCAGTCACACATTTATCTCTTTTTCTGGATAAATTGGCAGCATGCCTCACATAGGTCTTTATTGTGCTGTTTTCATGTAGTTCCACACTGCTGGCCTAAAACATGTTTGTGCATAATTAGACAAGTATGTTATTTCATCTTGCAGATGAGTTCCAATTGTTATTAAAAATAATTACATAGGCCGAGAGCAGTGGCTCACGCCTGTAATCCCGGCAATTTGGGAGGTCGAGGCGGGTGGATCATGAGGTCAGGAGATGGAGATAATTCTGGCTAACATGGTGAAACCTCATCTCTACTACACAGTACAAAAAAATTAGCCAGGCGTGGTGGCAGGTGCCTGTAGTCCCAGCCTCTTGGGAGGCTGAGGCAGGAGAATGATGTGAACCCGGGAGGTGGAGCTTGCAGTGAGCCGAGATCGGGCCACTGCACTCCAGCCTGGGCGACAGAGCCAGACTCCATCTCAAAACAAAAATAATAATAACAATAATAATAATAATTACATAGTACTGATAGAAGACGTTATTTTTATTCTATCAATCCTATGTATTTCTTCATTTAAGCTATCATTTGCAACTATAATAGTTTAAGGACTATATTTCAGGACTTTGCAAATAAGGATTGTCCAAGTATAATAGCATATTTGATATATTTGTTCTGTGTCATTGATGGACTTGCCAATATGCCATAATGATGTTCCTCTGAAGCAGGATTTTTCAACCTTGGCACTATTGCCATTATGGGCCAGAAAATTATTTGCTTGGGGAGATGAGGTGGGAGGCTGTCCTATGCATTATGTGATGTGAGCAGTGCCCCTGGTTTCTACCCACAAGATGCCAGTAGCACCTCTTCCACCCCAGGTATGACAATCAAAAATATCTACGAATTGCCAAATATCCCCTGAAGGGCGAAATCAACCCCACTGAGTGCTACTATAAAGGGATTCCTAATGGATGCTTTCATATATTACAGCAACCCTCCCCCTTCACCCTGGCAATTTTATTTAAAATCGTTGACTTGAAATTTACAAAGGAATAAGGAAGACGTTGAGACTAATGTATCTCCCATAGCATGAATTTGGACTATAATGAATTACATAATAAGAAAAAACATTTAGGTACTTTTATTGAGGTTTTCTATGTAGATGTTTATATGGTAGTGAGTTTCTGGTCTACCAGATTTCTTTCTGTTCCTCTCATTGGAGATGTATTTTTTCCCTCTGTTGTCATTGTTGTCATTATTGTTCCCTCAATGACTATTAATTTAAAAGTTTGCATTTTTTCACCCCCTTAGCTGTGCAGAATATTTCAGAACAGATGCTATTGTAAGTGAGCTCCATTATGTCTATGAAAGCTTACTCTGACTAGGCAGTTTCTGTAAATGAGAAGGGTCCAGGGAGCAAGAATCCTTTTTATTTGGAGAGAGAATAATTTTGAATTAATTGAACATAGTTATTAAATGATCTCATTCCTTTAATATACCTGTTGGCAGGGACAACAGATAAGGTTTCAAGATGTCATTTCCATGTAAGAATACTTTGGCAAAGTCCACAATCCTGAAATCTAAAAAATTTCATAAGCTTTCATTTAATTCTGAGCTCTCAAGTGTAAATTCTAGGAAATATATTACATAACTGAAAGAAAACCTATATTCAAATATGGGCTTTGAATAAATAGAACTGGATTCCAGTGTTGACTCCCACTTACTTCTGTGAAAGTTTGGCCAAGTTGCTTAAACTCCCGGAATCTCTGTTTCCTCTTCTGTGAATGGAGATAATGCATTTTATTGATGAAGACTGGGGAGTGTGGTAGTGTACTGGCTGTGGGAGGATAAATACATCTTGAAAGTTGCACGTACTTACTCTGTATACTTCCCTTTATGCCAACACCAATGATTTCACTAAAAAGTCCTCTCTCAGAGTAATCAAAAACCTACTTACTGATAAATCCACAAAACGCTTGGCAGATTTTTTTCTTGATCAACTGTTCCTTTGTTTTTAAACAAAGGATTAGCAAACATTTTGTAGAAAGAGCTAGACAGTAAACACTTTTGATTTTGTGGGACAGTCTCTGGCTTATTTACTCAACTCTGCTATCACAGTGCAAAAACAGTCATAAACAATATTTAAATGAATGTACATGGCTCCGTTCCAATAATAACTAATTTACAAAAGCAGAGAGTTGGCCAGATTTGGCCCATCGGAGTAGTTTGATGACCCCTTCTCTCAACCCCTCACTGCCTTCCCATTTTATTTGGTATTGTTTAACTTTCTGGCTACAAGTATTTTATCTCCTATGTCTTTGATCGCTCCTCCTTTTTTTTTTTTGGCTTTCCTCCCTACCTGTGTATTAATTGTCCAAAGTAACAAAACACCACCGGGGAAGAAAATATTTGCAAAGTATGCATCTGACAAAGGACTAATATCTAGAATCTACAAGGAACTGAAGAAAACCAGCAAGAAAAAAAAAAAAAACCTCAAATAATGCTGTTAAAAAGTAGACAAATGACACGAATAGACATTTCTCAAAAGAAGGTATACAAACAGCCAACAAACATATGAAAACACACTCAATATCACAAATCAGTAGGGAAATACTAATTAAAACCACAATGAGATACCATACCTTACCCCACCACAATGGCCATTATTAAAAAGTCAAAAAACAATAGATTTTGGCACTGATGTGGTGCAGAGGGAATAATTATACATGGCTGGTGGGAATGTAAACTAGTACAACCTCCATGGACAACGATGTGGAGATTTCTAAAAGAACTAAAAGTAGATATACCATTTGATCCAGCAATCCTACTTCTAGGTATCTATCCAAAGAAAAAAAGTTACTATATTAAAAAGACATCTGCATGTATATGTTTATGGCAGCACAATTAACACCTGCAAAGACAAGGAATCAACCTAAGTGCCCGTCAACCAGTAAGTGGATAAAGAAAATATAATATATATATATGCCATGAAATACCACTTAATCATAAAAAAGAATAAAAGAACGTCTTTTGGCCGGGCGCGGTGGCTCAAGCCTGTAATCCCTGCACTTTGGGAGGCCGAGACGGGCGGATCACGAGGTCAGGGAGGCGGAGCTTGCAGTGAGCCGAGATCCGGCCACTACACTCCAGCCTGGGCTACAGAGCGAGACTCCGTCTCAAAAAAAAAAAAAGAATGTCTTTTGCAGCAACTTGGATGAACTCGGAGGCCATTATTCTAAGTGAAGTAGCTCAGGTATGGAAAACCAAATATCACATGTTCTCACTCATAAGTGGGAGTTGAGCCACGGGTACGCAAAGGCATACAGAGTGGTGTAACAGACATTGAAGACTCAGAAGCTGGGAGGGTTGGAGGAGGGCAAGGGATAAAAAACTACATATTCAGTGCAATGTACACCACTTGGGTGACAAGTACACTGAAATCCCAGATTTCGCCACTATGCAATTCATCTATGTAACCAAAAACCACTGGTACCCCTAAAGCTACTGAAATGTAAAAAACAAAAAAATAGAAAAAGATAAATTGCCATTGGGAAGAAGTAACTGTGTTTCAAAATGATACCTTCATTTCCACTGTCAAGCCCTTACCTTCTGCATGAAGCCCAAGTCTCAGCAAGGCATGCGAGGCTCATTGTTATTTGATCTTTGCCCACCTTCCCATCTTGTCATCAACTCCCTCATTGCCTGCTGGCTGTCCCAAGCTATTTGCATTTTCCCAACTTGTCTGGTGTTTTCTCTTATCCCTG
This sequence comes from Colobus angolensis palliatus, assembly GCF_000951035.1. Classification (NCBI taxonomy): domain Eukaryota; kingdom Metazoa; phylum Chordata; class Mammalia; order Primates; family Cercopithecidae; genus Colobus; species Colobus angolensis. The sequence goes on from NW_012114711.1 coordinate 2,837,121, forward strand.
AGCTTGGCACATATGAGTTCTTCCATTTGGCAGACTTTTATTTTACCTTTTCTCCTAGAAGGGTTGTATGCCTCCTTGTATTTTATCTTAGTTAGCTTCTATATCAGCATTTCTTGTGTTTTATGGTGATTGTTCAAATTTTTAAAGTCAGAATGACTAAAATAAAAACTGAAAATAATGTCAATCTCAGATGTTGATGAGAATACAGAGAAGCTGAATCGTTCATGTATTACTAGTGGGGTTGTAAAATGGTGCAGCCATTCTGGAATACAGCTTGACAGTTTCCTAAATATCCAAACATCTAATTCCATATGGCCTAGCAATTGTACACTTGGGCATTTATTCCAGAGAAATGAAAATTTATGTTCATGCAAAACTAGTACATGAATGTTTATAACAGTTTTATTTCTAATAGTAAAAAACTAGAAAGAACCCATATGTTCTTCCACAGGTGAATGGTTAAACAAACTGTGGTACATCTATATTGTTGATATACACAGCAACCTGAATATTGTGTAATAATTTCCAGGGAATTATGCTTAGGGAAAAAGCAATCTCAGAAGATCACATATTTTATGACCCATTTTATAGCATTATTGAAATGGCAAAATTATAGAACTGAAGACCAGATTAGTGGTTGCCAGTGTTTAAGGATAATGGAATGGGGAGTAGAGATGTGGGAGGAAAGTAGATTTGATTATAAGAGGGCTGTATTTGGGATCCTTTTGTTGATAAAATTGTTCTATGACTTGACTGTATCAATGTCAATATCCTGGTTGTGATATTATAGCAAGATATCATTCAGGGGAAATTTAATAAAAGTACATAGGATCTATATGTTATTTCTTACAACTGTATATGTATCTACAACTTTCTAAAATTAAAGTGTTTAGTTAAAATATATCAGTCTGGTTGATTCTATGATATAATTATGGTTGGACTGCTATGGGAATGCAAAGAAAGGACACTATACCCATTCTTGGAGGTCAAAATACCAGAGAAGGCATTAAGGGGAAGGTGGTTTTTGATTTGGGTCCTGAAGATAGAACAAACATTACACAGAGGAACAAGTAGAAGAAGGTTCTGCCAAGTTGATGAAATGTCAGAAGTCAAGAGTGTCTGGGGCACTAGTCAGGTCATGGAACAATTCATGTTCTGGAAGACATTCTATGATTCATGTCTCTATTCTCCACAGTAGAGCTTAAGTCACTTAATTGATGTTCAGTGTTCTAAGTTCAAGTATTTCAGAGAAACAGAAACAATAGGATACACTACTGAGAGAGAGAGAGAGAGAGACTTATTGTGGGAATTGGCTCATGTAATTATTGAGGTGGAGAAGTCCTGTTTGAAAGCTGAGGGGCCAGAAATGCCAGTGGTATAATTCAGTTGAGTCCAAAAACCTGAGAACCAGGAGCTCCTGTGTCTAAGCGCAGAAGGACATGGATGTCCCAGCTCAAACAGGGAGAGGAAATTTATCCTTCTTCTATCTTTCCATTCTATTTGGGCCCTCACAGGACTGGAGGATGCCCATCAATATTGGTGACAGCCATCTTCTTTACTCAGTCTACTGACTAAAATGCTAATTTCTTCTGGAAACACACTCACAGACACACCCGGTAATACTTTCACAACTCTCTGGGCTAGCCAAATGTACACACAAAATTAACCATCATAGCCAGGTGTGGTGTCACGTGCCTATAGCCCCAGTTCATCAGGGAGGCTGAGGCACAGGATTTCTTGAGCCCAGAAGTTTGAGTCCAGCCTGGGCAACATATGAGACCCTCATCTCACTTAAAAAAAGAAGAAGAAAAAAATTAACCATCACAACTCAGTTAATGTTTGTGTGTGATCCAATGACACTTGAGTTTATTTTTTGAAGTTATGAGTTAGATTAATTTTTAAAACCAGATATTTACTTTTAATTGATCATCTTAATATATTCTTCAATTAAGATGATTAAAATACTAAATTTTAGTCCCAGCACGCCAGATAAACCTTCACAGAGTGTGTATATGGTCAGCTTGACCCACCAGTTCATCTTTCCCCCAGCCCGTCAATAACCAGCATAGTACACAAAGAAGACCTCCATAAATATTCATTGAGTTAAATAAACCTATGAATGTTGCAAGAAGTCAGCACCTGTTTGGAGGCAAAGATTAAACAATTTTCTAAACCTCAAGAATGTATTTATACAAGGCATAATGTAGATTATGAGTGTTACTTGTTTATAACAAAATAATTTCCTTTAAATTATGAAATGTAAAAGTAACTAGAAATATTAACCAAATAAGAAATAAAGTAATGAAAATTAAAGATGAAAATTCTAAACTCTGATTTAAGGGTTATAACAACCTTCCTAAGGTAGCCAAGTGATATTCATCTTTCTTTCCCACAGTGCTCATTCATTTAATCATTCAAAAAATAGATGCAGAATGCTACAGATACAAAGGGCGCTAATACAATCTCTAATTATCCTTCTGATTAAATTCTGTAACCTAGACATTGGCTGTGTATATATTACACACACACACAGAGGCACATATATACATGCACTTAGTTTCTTTAACTAAAAGGCTATCTATTCAGGATGAACTTGTTTTCCCAGCACCCACTATTATCATGCCTGCTGTCTTGTACATTCCTTGAGTGCATCTTGCAAAACGGCCTTGTATTTCAAGCTATTTTTTTTTTTAAAGAGCTGAACATATTTATGTTGGGAATAAATTTTAAGGGGAAAATAGCATTTAAAAAACATTTTTTACTGCAACGTGACCAAAATCCAGGATAAGAAAAAAGAGTAAAATATGATTTTCTTGCAAGCCCATTCTGCTTAATTTCAGTGTTGGAATTAAGAGATACAACTTATAGAGAACACACACTGCTTCACCGGCCTGTAGAGAGTTGGAGCAGACTTGATATACTGGTGGGTTGAACAATCTGTCTCTGCCATATGGGCAGAACCTCAGTTTCTTCTCTAGATGTCTCCTTGGCATTTTGTGCCCCATCAACTCTGGCTGCGTCTGTTCCATTTCTAGGCAAAAAAGATTGAATATAGCTTAAGTATCTTATGCTATATTCTCCAAAGAATAACCTGAGAAAACAATGCATATCATATATATCCATAACCTGTTATTGAGATATACATAGAATAATTAGTTGCTCATTAAATTTTTGCTAAGACTGAAATAATGCATTGTAACCACGTAAACATGAAAGATTTGTCAAAGTGCACAAATGAAGCGGGAAGTGATAACTATCTACAGTCATTTAAAAAGGAAGGCTAGCCATTAACAAACTTCTTGATAATTCACAACTCAATCAGGGACAGGAAATAATAAAGTAGTAAGATAATATGATTCTGATTTAGGGAGATTTAAAAAATGAGAATGGTTTGTTATAGAATTTAGTAGTAAAACTCAGTGTCTAATTTCAAATAATTTTGACGGTTAGTTGTAGTTCCAAACAACTAGTTGTAGGAGCAATAATAACTTTCTCAAAAATTTTTAGTAAAATTTAAGTTAAATAACACAAGTGATGCATGTGGTTCAATACTTATCACATTGTAGTGCTTGATATAAAATTCTAAGATGAAATCATAACATCAAAGTAAAAATAGTGTTTATGTTTGAATGTTTGTATTATAATTTCTTGGACTTTTAATAATTTTCTATAAAATAAAATTTGTGCTAATGTTTGTCTAGTTTGCAACGACCCAATACTCTGAAGTTTTAATAGTAACCATCAAATTGCAGAAAAGCTTAAAATATTGGTTGTGGCCTCTTCTGTAATTCTTAATGGTTGTTTCTTTCTTCGTATCAGTCGTGAGACCGATGAAGAGTGGAAATAAAAAAGTATATAAAATGTACAATTTTGTTACCTAGAAGGTTTTCTGCTTTCTGTACGTACAACCTTTCATAGCCCTAAGTGATTAACACTGAGGAAAGGGTCACCATCTGGCTGACAGAATGAATTACTTTTGTAAGTGTCTTAGTCCATTCCTACTGATGTAACAAAATACCACTCACTGGGCAATTTATAAACAACAAACAATTTGTTTCTTATAGTTCTGCAGGCTGAGAATTCCAAGATCAAGACACCGGCAGATTTAGTGTTCGGTGAAGACCACTGTCTTCTTTCAAGATGGCACCTTGATGCTGTGTCCTCACATGATGAAATGGGGGAAAGGCTAAAGGCATGAATAGCTCCCTCAAGCCTCTTTTATATGATTATTAATCTCATTTATGAGGACTCTGCCCTTGTGATCTCCTAAAAACCCCACCTCTTAATACTTTATATTGGTGATCATGTTTCAATTTATGAATTTTATGGGGACACATTCAGACTATAGCAATAAAGGTTGGAGAAATAATTTAAATTAAGTAATATATAGATTGATAAAAGAAATACCTTGAGTCTATGAATATTTACTATACATTTATCTGTAAGGCGTTCTCTTTTCTCGTACTTTTAAAATAAATAGTGAATGATCACTTTATGTTCTCCTTACTTCTTGTTTTATCAGCCCTAACCTTTCTCACCTCTCATTTCAAACCACCCCACTATCACAAGCAAAAACTACAACAAGAAAAAAAAAAAGTCAGACTTTGTGGCCCTTGTCCCAGAAGGGAGTGAGCTATCACAACTTCTTTTCTTTGTATTCCACTACTAGTTATTTAAAATTTCTACTGGAATGAGAGAGATTACTTTGTTCTAGGATCTCCCCTAAGAAAAAAAACCCTGGTAACCATAGCAGCATTGCCATCCAGTCTCTTGAATCCACAACAAAATGTGGCTAGAAATGCTTAGTGCAGCCTCCCAAGGCAAACATTGCTGTGATGAGTGACAAATTGAAACAATGGGAGCTGCTCCTGTTGCCATGGAAACAAGCCTTTCCATCTGAGTGGTTCCATCCCAGTATTCACAATCTAAAGCTCTGCAAAGGTGTGCTGGTCTTAACTCCCCTACTGGTTAGCACTGTCTACCAGACCAACACTGCTGAGATGACTGACATGAAAAAACAATAGGGGCTACTCCTTATTGCCATAGTAACCCAGGTTTCTAGTAATTTGCCTTGATGGAACGTTAAAAGAGCTGTGTAGCAGATGTATGCCATACCAAAATCAAATGACAGTTAAAAAGAAGAAATGTGATAAGTTCCTTGGAATTTAAATGCATACCTATTGGGGTAAGTGTCAATGAAGGTTCTGTTTTCTAAAAAAATTATACATGCTACAATACTTCAGTGAATCACAATTTAGATCATGAAGCACTTGAAGAAAATATGTTTATCCTCCTGCAAAGACATTTATGTAAAATACAATGAAGTTCTCTGAAGAGAATTAGCAAGCACTGAGTTTTTAAACACTGTTTTCTTTGGCAGTCTTTTGAAGGAAAGGACTCTATTGAACGACATGATACAGGTATCTCAGTTGCATTAGCTGGCATATTTGTGACTAATCAGATATTGAGATGGCATTTTATTAGCAAAGTCATAAAGTTACGATCAATTCATTATCTGCACTTAAAAATTAAAATGAAAAACAGATTTTAAAAAATGCTTCCTGTATAATGGATTATCTCAGGATTTGGTAATAACTTGATATATGAGACAGATATAATAATAATTAACCCCACACAAGTTGAGGCAATGGGCATTCTGAGAATAGTGGAGAAACTGAGCCTTAATCTTGGACAGCTGGGTTCTATTCTTTTTATTTTACTGTCATACTTCAATCTATACAATATGTACTTACTAAATATCTTTAGATAATTTAACCAAAGTGTAATTTTTGTCCTAGTTAAATGAATCTATAGTTCCAGATGCCATAGGCCATGGCTATGTATACATTCTTTATTTTTCACTGTGATATGCCCTGTAGTCATGAATGTAGAGCGGATCACAGTTTCTCCTAGAACTAATACTATGACTGGACTTTGAGTTCTAATCAACTAATATGGAGTAGCATGGAGTAAGTCAGAGCCTAACTTATCAACCTATCACATAGGCAGGTCTAAAACCCATAGCGCTCCAAGATGAAGGGAAAATGAATTAAAACATGTTGTTAGTCCTGTGAGATGTGCATAAAGCACGATATGCATTGGTTACTCAGGGTATCTTGTATACCATAAATTGTACAAACAGCTTCCACAAAACTACAGGGTCATCAGTACGAACTATTGAAAATAAATAAGTCAACCAGTATTTATATGAATGAAATATTTTATTATTATTATTATTATTATTATTATTAATTTATTTTTGAGACGGAGTCTTGCTCTGTCACCCAGGCTGGAGTGTAGTGGTGCGATCTCGGCTCACTGATATGAATGAAATATTTTAAAAATAATTGTACAGGGATTATAAATGAGGAGTTTGAGTACCTGTTCTAAAATTTACTAGCTATATGATTCTGTGAAGAAAAATCCAAAGAAAGATCATCAAATGATTCTGCTCTCAACCCACAACAATCAACACGGCCTTCTGTGACCAAATGTGTGGCAATTCTTTCCACCAGGAAGAAGCAAGCAATTCTGCAGTGGACACCAGCTGAGTGCTTTCTAATTTAATTTCCACGCTATCTACCTGGAAGTAAATCCCACAGGTTGAGGGCTCACTCCCCAAGACTGCCCCTCACTTCAGCTTCCGTTGCAAGCCCCAGGTTGTCTTATCCATGCCTCTGACAGACTTCCCATAAACTGGGGTTTCCAAAACCCCATCAATTAATTTGCTTGAGAAGCTCACAGATCTCAGAAATATTTGTGTTTGCTGATTTATTGTAAAGGATATTACAAAGGATACAGACGAAGAGTTGCATAGGGTAAGGTATGAGGGAAGAGGTGTGGAGCTCCTATGCCCTCTATGGGTTGCTCCATCCACCAGGAACCTCCACTGGTTCAGCTATGTAGAAGCTCCCCCAGCCCAGTCCTTTGGGTTTCTATGATGGCTTCATTGCATAGGCATGATTGTTGTACTCAAGATTAGATACATGTTCTGTGTTTAAAAAAAGAAGGGTCCTTGTTTCCTAAAGAAAATTTTATGTTGACTTGACTGAAAGTGTGAAAGGTTATTTAGAAAGAGTGTGGGTTAAACTCCTTTTGCTTATTATTCATGAAGAGATATTTACAGCTGATGATGCGCATGTGATCTTTAGATTTTATTTTTTAATGCATTCTGGCAGTGACAGCACCTCTCTCCTTTTGTGCTACTCCCCAGTACCAATCTGTTGCTGGTTGCAAGGAGTCCTAGAGCAAACACCATCGAATGGGTAGAGTAAGGCATGTGGAAATGGTTTTAATTGCGCAATTTTAAAGGAAAGGCAGCATGAAATGTGAAATGCAGAAAGTAGTAATTCTTGGCATTAATAAATTCATCAAACTTTAAGTTAGGAACTTGCAAGGGGGCAAAGGGAGCAGGAGAGGCAATGAAAAACATTTGTCCTTAACGTACCTCCAAACAGTATGAAATAATACAGAGGGGAAATCTCTGTAGTATATTCTTGTCTCTTTTTTCTTCTAACCTTATTTCCTGCTATTTTTCCAAACATACTCTAATCTCTGCTGCTCTTAAAAATACTCAGCCTTTGTTACCTTTGTAGAATTGTTTATGCTCTTTCTTCACTAAGACTGCCAGCCCTCCTAGGAAAAAGCATTGTCAGAATTTTACTTTCCTTTAATGCCTATCTCAAAATGTAGCTTCTTTATGAACTATCCCTGATATTTCCCATTTGTGTATAAGCTCTCTCCTTCCTTTCTGGGAGCCCTTCAGATTAAACATAGAAGTCCCACAGTAAACTGTTTTCCCCATAAAGGAGAGATGAGGCGAGAATGACAGAAAGTGATAGAAAGAAGCCGGAGAAGAGCCAATGATGTAAATTGTGCAGATGACTCAGCCTACAGTTTCAGACTTAGGTGTATGACACAAACTAAGCTGGATGTGGGATATTTGCTGTTTCAGAAGTGGTCCCTGTTTCTCACATTCCTAGATTACTTTGACCATCTCACCCTGTTGTATTTAATTCTAGTATTTGAAATATACACATATATATACATTAAATTATATTAAATTATATATATTTGAGATATATATTAAATACTAGATTACATTACATATATACATGTATATATTATTAAGTAGCTGCCAAACTCAAATCAAAAGCTTCATTAGGTGCACAATTGAAAATCAATTATTTTATTACTGTTAATACAGTAGTCCTTCTTTATAACCATGGAGGATATGTTCCAAGACTCCCCAGTGGAAGCCTGCAACCACGAATAGTACCAAATTCTATATACACTAACTTTTTCCTGTAAATACATACCTATTATTATCATCATTATTATTATTATTTATTTTTTGATATGGAGTCTCATTCTGTTGCCAGGCTGGAGTGCAGCAGCACAATCTGGGCCCACTACAACCTCTGCCTCCCAGGTTCAAGTGATTCTCCTGCCTCAGCCTCCCGAGTAGCTGGGATTACAGGCACGCACCATCACGTGCAGCTAATTTTAGTAATTTTAGTAGAGATGGGGTTTAGCAGAGATGTTGGCCAGGTTGGTCTTGAACTCCTGACCTCTGGTGATCCACCCACCTCAGCCTCCCAAAGTGCTGGGATTACAGGCATAAGCCACCACGCCTGGCCAAATACTTACCCATTATAAAGCATAATTTATAAATTAGGAACAGGAGATGAACAATAATAACTAATGATACAATAAAAAATTAATTATAACAATATACTGTAATAAAAGCTATGTAATTGTGGTCTCTCTCCCTCAAAATGTGTGTTTTACTGTACTCACCTTCATGTGATGATGTGAGATAATAAAATGCCTACTTGATTAGATGAAGTGAGGTGAATGATGTGGGTATCGTGACTTAGTGTTACACTGCCATCGACCTTGAACCCAAGCACTGTGATAAAAACACGAAATTACCTTGACAGTTGATCTGAGATGTGAGGTGGCTACCAAGTGACTCATAAGCGGTGGTGTCTATAGGATGAATCTATTTATACCATGGGGATGACTCACATCCAGGTGGGAGGGAGTAGGGTGGCATTGGATTTTGTCACGCTGCTCAGAATGGCGCAAAATTTACAATTTATGAGTTGTTTATTTCTGGAATTTCTCATTTAATATTTTTGGCTTGCAGTTAACCATATATATATATATGGTTATTGTTGTATTGTTTTGATTCCTCGTGCTGCACTGGACTCAATGACACTTTATTATGTAAGCAAGCTGCCATCAGACTTTGAAGTTATTCAAAGCTGTCATTGAAAACATTTGAAACAAAATATATTAACCTCAAAATCCAGAAAATTGAAAAATTGAAATGAATCAATTTTTAATGAAATGTCTATAAAAAACACAAAATCAACTTTTCTTGATTGGTGGTAAAATTAGTATTTGTAAAGAATTTTCACAATTGAAAACATGTGTATTGCATTTTTCTTTGTTTATAATAATTTCTGAATATATACGATCCAAGAACCCAAAGAAAAATTTAAATTTAATTAGTTACTTATAGCTACATTATTTCACATGAAAATAATGCAAATTCTTGCATTTAAAAGTATTCATAAAATATTATTGAAATTGAGTGCTTCATAATGTGTTTGATAGTATGTGAGTTGGGGATTCCAGAAGCTAGAGTGCCCACGGCTTTGTAAGATAGCCTTGGGTATCCTTTTTGAGAGATGGTACAGAGATAGTGCCATCTCAGAGATTTTTAGGAGTAAATTTGATTACACTTGTTCTTCTTCTCACATACTAAGATAGAAATGACTGCGTAAGATGTGACTCAGCTCTGTCTCTATCATGGCACTCCTGTGTCTCCCATTACAGTTATTTATGTTTGCTATGACATTTTTATAATCCTTTCCTTTTCCTGTTACTTAATTCCTCCTCTTTTAAGTTATGTTTAGTGTTTATAGTTTAGATCCAAGTTGCTGGGCTTTTAACAATGTAACTGGGTTGACAAAATGCACATAGACTTAAATGTGCAGGAAAATTATCGCTTAATTATTTTATGTAACTAATCTAAACTTTGTCACAGGCTCTCTTCCTCTGGGCAATGGGGAAAAACATGTTGCTGATCAGCATTATCTCAGCATTTTCCAGTATTAACAGTATCTTTCAGTTCTAAATAGAACCTCTTTGTTAAACAGTCAGATTTGAAGCCAAGTTCCTATCAGGGCTGCTTCAACTTTCTCCCTCATCCTTTCCCAAGATGGTATCTGGATGTAAATGAAAGATCTTCATTGTGTTTCACCGGGGAGAGCTGTCTGAGGTTCTACCTGGTATTGGACTCTTCTCAAGAATGACTGATCTGGTATTTGCGTGTTCACCGGTAGTGTCTGCTGAGTTGCAGTTATCTTTATTCATAGACAATCTGTTATTTCTGCTGCTATAGTCTATGGTTGGTGACCTTGTGGTCTGATCTTTTAGCTCAGTATTGATTACTGAGTCCCACTTCAGTAATTGTTGCTGTTACAGAATCATCCTGAAGTTTGCTGGTGACTGCCACTGAGCCTCATCCTCATGGTCAACCTTATCATTCTTGGATACAAGGTCACTCTAGTCATACTGTTCTTAATGGTGAGTGAGTCATTTTTGGGAATCCCCCCAGCTCAATGTCTCACCTCACCATTTTCAACTTGTAATCCATATCACAAAGTTCTCTATAATGTTTTTCTTTCTCTTTACATCTTTCTAAACTCAAACACAATTTCTGTTTTTAAAAAATGAAAAAGACACACACGACCACACACACACACACAGAAGCTAACTTAAGTTTTCACAACTCCATTAAACAAGATAACTTTGGCAATGTCTTTGTTTCAGTTCGTGTAGGCTGTGTAACAAAATACTGGATAGCTTATGAACAACAGAAATGGATTTCTCACAGTTCTGGAGGCTGGGAAGTTGGAGACCAAGACACTAGCAGATTTGATATCTGGTAGGGGCTTGTTTTCTGGTTCACAGGTGGTGCCTTCTTGCTGTGTCTTCCCATGGTGGAATGGACAAGGCAGCTCTCTGGGGTCTATATTATAAAGGAATTAATCTCATTCATGAGAACTCCATCTTCATGACCTAATCACCTCCCAATGGCTGTCCTTCTAATACCACCACCTTACAGGCTAATATTTCAAAATATGAATCTTGGGGGAAGGGGAAAGGAGGACACAAATATTCAGACAATAACAGTCTTTGTGGTTCATTATAATCCATTTCTCAATACTTCTTATCTTAGGCAGGGGATGTTACAGTTAGTTTTGAAAGAGGCTCTACTCTTTTGGATATATGTGCTTGTGTGCAGGAGGGAGGATGATTTACCCAAGCTCTGCTGATCATATTCTTTTTCCAAAGGTGCTGTGATGCAGCCCTTACTTATAATTCAGAGGCAGAAAGAAGAGTGAGTACCAGTGTAAGAAAACAAATAAAATAGAGACAAAATATTTTTATGTTCCACATATCTTTCTATTCCTTGTTCTCATTATTTTCTGTAGCCTTGCTACATCCTCACTTTTGGACAATGAAAAATACTTTAGATCTTCATAGTAAATGACCATTATATTTCCATAAGCTAGCTCAAGTTGATTTCTGATATATTTAATTAAAGAATGAATTAACACATCTGTGAGGTTTGTTTCTTTCATGACCAAATTACCTGACCAAAAATGAAATAAAGATTTCGATTTTTAGTGTTGGATGCTACAAATGAACATCAAACAAAAGTGGTTCGAAGATTTTAGAGGAAGGATCATCTCCATTTGTAGCTCAGAAGTGTGACAACTCAAACTAGTCTTCTTGCAGTTGTAGTGATGAATAGAATCTTGTTTCTTCATATGAGTCTACATACTGCCAACTTCATATTACCATATTGAGTAATTTAAACAGTTGCTACAGTTGCATCAGAAGAGAACATTGATTTCTACTGACAGACATCAAAAAGTTATCTGTTTTATTAGTATACTAGTGGATACTAGCAGCTTTAAATGCTGCTGATATTTTAAAATCAAAATCGCTGTATTGTCTTTTATTTTTAATGCATTCTTAGCAATATTTTCTAGTTGTCTTGAAATACTGATGTTGGTACCTATTAGCTTTTCCTGCTTGCATCCATTTCATTTCTTCCAGTTGCTGCATCTCAATTCTTTAGAAACAGTTTCCTCCTCATTTTGTGAAGCCTTTATGAGACTGCCAACCCAGGTATGCTAGCTTGCTCTGAGATAGTCAATTAGATCCTGTTCTTTAGATCCTGATGTAGTTTCTGGATTTCCTAAGCCCTTTGTTAATTTTCCTTCAAACTTATAAGTTATACCATATTCTTCTTCAAAAGGTCTTCCTATGATAAATACTACTCTACTGTTTCCAAAGAATACTAATAAGTAAGGCTTATCAATTCTTGATCTGTTAATTCATTATCATGCTTTAATTCTTTTTAATTATTAATTCTTTTTGTCAATGTCTAAGTCTTGAAAAGGAAAAAATATAATGAAATACCAAAATACAATGTAGGTTTCACCACAGTGTTTAAAGTATCGAAAGTAGAATTATTTCAAATTGTTTAAAATAATAAAGAATAATCAATACAATTTTCTGACAAATACTTTTTCATATGAAAGCCTCTGTCATCTGAAATTACTCAACCTAATGCATATAGATTTGCATGTATTTTTCCTGTCTTTTATAGCCTCATGAGAACTATTTTATGCAATAATACAAATATTCATAAATGTCTGAGAGTTACATAAAGTACTTATGTAAGTTTTAAAATATTGGAATAATATTTACACATACAGAAAAAGAAATACATTTTTGCATACAGATATATGTTGTTGCTTTGTGGGAGTGTGTATAAGTGTGAGTGAATATGTGTTCCTGCCCTGTATTTGTTCCAAGTTATTTTGCATAAGTCGTCCCTTGACTATTATGGGCTTCATATGAAAGGTAGGGCTTTTCAATTATTTTAATTTTTAGGAAGAATTTTGGTGTTATCCATAAATAGCAGAATAGAATAGTTAATCCTTATATATTCATCACCCCAAACTGAGAATCAGCAAACGATGGCTAATTTGTTCCTATGGACTCACTCATCAGCTCTTACCACTTTTGTAACACTTTGAGGTGAATCCCAGTCACATATGCTTCCTCTACAAAGTATATATTGGTTAAATGAAGGAATGTTATTCTTCTTTTCAAATAATCACAGCATCATTATTATATCTAAAAAATTGGGGTTTCATTTCTGGTAAATGAGGGTAGTATCAGGTCTACCCTCCTGATAAAATAATTATGGACTTTAGACAAATATCTGAAAAACGATTGTCTGAAGGCATTAAAGAGACACCAGAAGCAGAAAGAAATAGGAAGAATTAGAGTCCTTGAAATGAAAAAAGTAAAGTAGGTAAGATCCACGTTTAACCACCAGCTGGCAATGTGGAGACTCATGTGAAGAAAAGAGATTCTATTCATCTCTATAGCTGCAAGAAGACTAGTTTGAGTTGTCACACTTCTGAGCTACAAATTGAGATGATCCTTCCTCCAAAATCTCAGAACCATTTTACTTTTTTTTTTTCTTCTCAGTCTTGCTTTGTCACCCAGGCTGGAGTACAGTAGCACTATCTTGGCTCACTTCAACCACTGCCTCCCAGGTTCAAGCAATTCTCTTGGCTCAGCCTCCCGAGCAGCTGGGACTACAAGCATGTGCCATGTGCCACCATGCCTGGCTAATTTTTGTATTTTTAGTAGAGATGGAGTTTCATTATGTTGGCCAGGCTGGTTTCAAAATTCTGACTTCAAGTGATTTTTCTTTGATGTTCACTTGTAGCATCCAAAAGTATAGGTCAGGGGTCTGTTCCAAGATGGCCGAATTGGAACAGCTCTGGTCTGCAGCTCCCAGTGTGATCAACACAGAAGACAGGTGATTTCTGCATTTTTAACTGAGATACCTGATTCATCTCATTGGGACTGGTCGGAAAGTGGGTGCAACCCACGGAGGGTGAACCAAAGCAGGGCAGGGCATTGCCTCACCCTGGAAGCACACAGTGTCGGGGGATTTCCCTTTCCTAGCCAAGGGAAGCCGTGACAGACTGTACCAGGAAAATCAGGACACTGCCACCGAAACACTGTGCTTTTCCAATGGTCTTAGCAAATGGCACACCAGGAGATTATATCCCGTGCCTGGCTAAGCCGACCCCATGCCCATGGAGCCTTCCTCACTGCTAGTGGAGGCTTGAAGTAGGTAAACAAAGCGACTGGGAAACTTGAGCTGGGTGTAGCCCACCACAGCTCAAGAGGCCCACCTGCCTCTGTAGACTCCACCCCTGGGGGCAGGGCATAGCTTAACAAAAGGCAACAGACAATTTCTGCAGACTTAAACGTCCCTGTCTGACAGCTCTGAAGAGAGTAGTGGTTCTCCCAGCATGGAATTTGAGATCTGAGAATGGACAGACTGCCTCCTCAAGTGGGTCCCTGACCCCTCAAGTGGTCTAACTGGGAGACAACTCTCAGTATACAGCCAGGTGCCACTCTGAGATGAAGCTTTCAGAGGAAGCTATAGTTTTTTTTTTTTTGTAGAACAACAATATGTTCAGCATCAGGGGGTAAATCATGACTGATCTAGGCTAACTCCTGTCTCTGTCTTTCTTGTTTGCCAGATACAACTTTTCTAGTGCTACTTACAGCCATGTGAACCTTTTCTGGCCCATAAGATGTAAGGATATATTTTTTGAGAGTCTTCAAGCAAACGTTTTATTTCTTCATAAGACGACATAGACTTGTGTTAAGAAAGACTCAGCAATCCCATTAGTGGGTATATACCCAAAGGAATAACATCATTCTATTATAAAAACATATGCACATATATGTTCATTGCAGTACTATTCACAATAGCAAAGACATGGAATCAACCTACATGCCCATCAATAATAATAGACTGGATAAAGAAAATGGGGTAATATACTCCATGGAACACTATGCAGCCATAAAAAAGAATGAGATTATGTCCTTTGCAGGCACATCGACGGAGCTGGGGGGCCACTATCAAACTAACACAGGAACAGAAAACCGAATACCGCATGTTCTCACTTATAAGTGAGAGCTAAATGATGAGAACACTTGGACACTACAGGGGAACAACACATACTGGGGCCTTTCGGAGGATGCAGGGTGGGAAGAGGGAGAGGATCAGGAAAAATAACTAATGTGTACTAGGCTTAGGACCTGGGTGATGAAATGATCTGTACAACCAACCCCCATGACACAAGTTTACCCACATCACAAACCTGCAGTTGTACTCCTGAATTTATAATAAAAGCTAAAAAAAGAAAGCACCTCCCCTTCCTACTTTCTAAGTTTCAATATACTTGTGATATCTGGAGTTTACAGCTATGAGGCAATAAGCCTAAGACAAACAAAACCAAAGCAAAACAAAAAGGCCAATGTATCAAGAAACATCAGTAAAGGGACAGAGTCTGTAACTGATGAAATGATTACACTTTTGAACTAACCTTTGATTTCCTATTTCTAGCCTTTGACTTCACATTTCTAGACTTGCTATCAAGTAAAATAACTGTAATTCTGGTTTTATCAACTGTTAGTTGTTTTGTTGTTGTTGTTATTTGCTGCCAAAAAATTCTTAACCAATGAGCCTACATACGTGGTATAGTTTAATAAAATGCAAGAAATCATGTGATTAGGTCACCAGAAATGATGATGGGTTATTGTGTATAGACAATCTAATTCAATAAATTAGTACCTCTTGGAGTCAGAAAAACCATTATGGGAGACTGGACTTAAGTGGTCAAGGGTTGTGCTGATCCTTAACGTTTTCCCACCTGAGAGAACATGAATAGTACAATGAAGTAAAACTGAAATCTATTTTCCCACATTCTATTTTTATGGAAGTTGAATTTACTGGCTAATAAAGTTCTATGTATTTAAATTACTTCTGCTTTTATTATCCCTGGTAAATGTGGAAAAATTAGTTAATGATATATATTAATTTTTCTCACAAAGTTTCTGGGTTGGAAAAAGGTCTTCTGAACCCAATAACTTTCCAGTTGTTGAACATCCTCTATGCAATTCTGTTAATTGTTTGCCAGGGCTGTTCTTAAATTCCACTGATGACAAGGAATGGGATCAGCACATTTTAACCTTCTAGCAGGTATTTACTTATAAAAATTCTTTCCTACTTTTGAGTAGAAATAGGCTCTGTGTAATTTCTTCCCATCGATCTGAATCCTATTCCATGGAATCAGTCATGAAAATATTTAAAGATTGCTATTATTTCCTCCTTGACAACATATCCAGTTTACTAATCTCAAGTTCTGAAGGACAGATTTATAGTAGACTATTTTCTAAACCTTAGCCATTTGAGGGCTACCTTCATAGTTTCCCCACATCAACTAAATGGTCCCTTATTCATTAATTTCCTTAGCATGACTCATCTTTTTACTTAAATAATTCTAGATTCACCCTAAACAGTAACATCCATTTAAACATTAGTTTGATTTTCTAGTTATATTTCCTAATGTGCATCAATAATAAATAGATATTAAAATAAAAATGTTTTTGTTCAGCCTAAATCATATGTACTACACATTTGAGAAACACTGCATTAAATATTTTTCTTTGCAGGTTTTGTCTGTGTTAAGGCCTTCCTTCCCTCCCTCCTTCTTTGTGACAAGACAAGTAAAACTTTACTTACTGTAGAAGTTGAAAGTGTAAAGATTTTGAATCTTTTGGCTTAGAGATCTCCCATTTTGTGATTAGAGACATCATTTCACCTCTTAGCTATTATCATAAAATTCAGATTCTCTTATATCTGTTGAATTGTTGAAACATGTGCTCGTTGGATCTGAATTAAACATTATTTTTTATTAAAAATTAGGATGGTAGGTATAACATTTTTCATACTTTATTAGCTTAATATAGGAATATTAAATTAGTATTTCTGTAGTTCAATTGGAAACGTGGTCATTTTAATAATAGAAATACTTGCTATAAATTCACCCTATTTGTAATGAACAGAAGCAAGACAGACTTGGCTGCAATTACTTTTTAGGAAAAAGTTTTGATTGTATCAAGGAAATTAAAAATATCTTCATGTAACATTTTTCAAATAAATACCACTGACCAATTTCAGTGTCATATAAATTACTCTCTGATGCAAAATTATACACAGTAATACAAAGAAAGTCAACAATAATTGTATAGAGAGTGATACATTGGAATAAAGTAAGAAATGCTTTATAAAAAATAAGTAGCTTTATACAACAATTACAATATGCTCTTAGGATGAAGAGGAAAAAGTCTGTATAAATAAAAAGTGTATTAATTTGGGTATAGATATAAATATTGCAACTGGAAACACGTATTTTGTGTTTCTTTTTTTTTTTAAGAGGTGAATATTGCTGTGTTGTCCAGGCTGATCTTGAACTCCTGGGTTTAAGTGATTCTCCTGCCTTAGCCTCCTGAGTAGCTGGGACTACAGGAGTGCCCCACCATGCCTGGCTAGAAGGACACATTTTATTAGATAAAATTTTTGACTCTGATTTATATGCATTTTGTAGGTGACAATATTTAGATGTAAAATAATTTGAGGTAACAATGTTTCACTTATATAGGTAAGGTATATGGATTAGCCTGAATTCCACTCCTGTCATCTAGATCTGTTGTGGGAGGTAAATAAATGATAACTGTTTAGATGCTTGAATAATGAGGATTTAAGTGAACAGTTTCTTTTAATACCACTTATTCTCCAAAGGCTCAACCTGGTCATGAAATTAAAAACAGAGCAAAAGAAGAACAAAATGATGCCACCACCAAAACAACACGTAAATTGCTAGCACAAATTAGTTTGGTGGAGTTCAAAAATATTTCAGTAATATGCTCCAACTTGAAAGGCAGAATTCTTCAAGTTGCACGATAATTTTTCGTGGCCGGTATTTAAACATAAACTGTTGGCTTAGATTGACTCACGAGACAATCTCATCTTATCCTTTTATTTAAAGCAACACAAGAGATTTTCTAGCTGAATCCTGTTGGTTTTTGTTGTTGAATTTTGTTTTCTAGTTCTAAATCCCCTATTTAATCAGTTTTGTAGTAGCTTTTCTGTGTTGGTGAGAAATGTGGTTTTTTTCTCCCCTGTTTTCATTTTTCTTTCCTGTTTCAGTGAAGGATTTGTGAATCTTATTAAAGAAGGATTTATCCATTTGCTTCTGCTTTATCCTGCTAAATTACCTATGCTACTTTGTGATATAGAATTTGCTTAGTTGCTTTTATACTTTGGATGCAAATATCATATTTAAGATCATATTAAGATGTGTTAAGCCATTTGCTTGGTGTTCCATAGCATGAATTCTCCTTCAAGGCACCTGAAATACATACAGTAATTATCAGTATAAATTCTTTGCTAAGAAATAGGAAACTTTTGTTAAATAAGAAATAAAATATTCCAAGTGCTGAGCTAGCAATCTCATGGTTCTTTGAGAACCATAATTCTTCTGAATTAGAGGTTGATGATGTTCTTAATCAAACAAATATTCAAAATATTTTTCTATGTTCCAAAAATTGGATTTAAGCACTAAAGAAAATTTGATTTTATTGATATTTCTGTATTCTCCTACTCAATTAACCTAGTGGTAACTGCTGATATTTGGGAATCAAAGTTAAAGGTGAAAAGGTAACTGGAAAAAAAAAACACACACACACAGAACAGAAACAGGAAATTTTACTTTTTGCTTCAGTAATCTCATAATTTAACCATCTACGTTAAAGCTTAAATATTTTTAACGTAGGCTTAATTCTCCCCATTTACTGACTAGCAACCAATTTATTTCTTCCATAGTTTTACTTCCAATCTGTATGTATTGTGTTGCTTTACCTGTTTATCTCTATAGGTTACATTTCCTGTTTACTATAAAATACATTTCATAAAAACAGACTTTGTCTCTCCTATTCTCTAATGTACTGCTGGTACCTGGTGAGTATTTCTTTGAAGAAGGGCAAAAATGGCTTAGGATCATAAAGTAACTGCTGTCTGTGTTTTCAGGCCATATCCCAAGGTTTTAAGGTTAGACAGAACTTTGAAATTATCAATCCAATTTCCAAAGAAAAGAATTATACACATTGCATAATCAACATATTGTCATCTAGTTTTTGCCCCTTAGAGCAAGAGAAATGAAGACACAACTGCAGTTGCTTGGAGACAGCACAGTGATCACTCATTGCCTCTTTTCTCTCCCAAAGTAAAACACTACAAATTCATTCTGCTCATTCTATTTTATGTTTTCTAATATAATTCTCCAGTGTTTCAATGACCTGATTGTGGGGGGAGAAAGGTGGGAGTCTGCTGTGGTTTAAATATTTGTGCCCCTCCAAAATTCATGTTGAAAATTCATCCCCAATAAAACAGTATTAAGAAATAGGATCTTTAGGAGGTGATTAGACTATATGAGCTTCGTTCTCATGAATGGATGAGTGCCTTATACAAGTGCCCCAGGAAACTAGTTGGGCCCTTTT
Source organism: Colobus angolensis palliatus (assembly GCF_000951035.1). Lineage (NCBI taxonomy): Eukaryota > Metazoa > Chordata > Mammalia > Primates > Cercopithecidae > Colobus > Colobus angolensis. The sequence continues at coordinate 2,856,651 of NW_012114711.1, forward strand.
TGCCCTTCTACTCCCTTTACATGTGAGGACACAGGTTCATCCAGGTTCATCCCCTCCGGAGGATACAGTGTTTAAGATACATCTTGGAAGCAAAGAACAGCCCTCAGCAGACACTAAACCTGCTGGTGCCTTGATTTTGGACGCCCCAGCCTCCAGAATTGTGATAAATACATTTTGGTTCTTTATAAATTATTCAATCTCAGGTATTTTGTTATAGCAGCATGAATAGACTAAGACAGGAGTCCTTACTTTTATATGCACTACATGACTGGATCCAATTAATACGGGTGACGACTTGGAATTAATTACATGACTAAGTCTAGCTGGATCCAGATATGAAAAGTCTTGTGAAAAGTCTTTAGCAAGGTACTGACTTTGAATGGTACAGGTAATGGAAACCAAACAAGACATTCTTCAAAGGAGTCACAGAAGTTTTCTATTTCTATCAAGACATCTAAATTCTCCATATCTTTGACTATCTGATAAGAGTTAAGAAAAGTGTGTCTTTATATTTTTATAAAAATATGAGTAACTTTTTGTTTATAAAGTTCATGGATATTTAAAAAGTTTTAAAAACAGAACTTATCAATCTAAATATCTTTCTTATTGGTTTGCTTTAAGACAGAGGAAAAAGCAAAGAATAAGGAAAATTAAGGAATTAGGAAATTGGTAAAATTAAATTGGGACAAGTGATGTAGAGATTGCCTACTTAGACATTCTAAGGAGGAGATACACATAAAAATAATTTACTTCTCAAGAAGGTGGTAGAAAAGTTAGAATAAATAATTAGTAAGGGAAGGATTTGTGGACATCTTTCAAAATGTCAAACAGGAGACAGAAATTAATTTTGAAAAATAACCTACTTTCAAATGTGATCAAGATGACTATGGAAGGAATGAAAATAAGCTTTAAAAATACACATGGCTATAAGACAAATATAAAAAAGCTAGTCAATGATTATTTAAGCCAACGATGCATCAATCACCCAAGTGTAATAACTTTTAAACCAAATGTAGATGGTGGTCCATGATTTGATATCTCATACTGTGCCAGAGAAGGTCTGAGAAAAAAAGAAAGAAAAACACTGTATTTGGCAACAAAACTGAATTACTTTGAGACTATACTACTATTGAGTTCTGAGACCAAACTGCATTTTGTAAGAAGTTAAAGTAGTAAAGATTCCTCACCCTGGTCTCTAATAATACATGCTGCTGAATTAACTGCCAAAGATTCTAATTCAATTTGTATGTGCGTGGCAGGGAGAAGGGGCTGAACACAATTTTAAAGATGGTACTAACAGTGACGTGGACTTATAACAAGGAATAAGAATTATTTAATCACACAGTGATTAAGTAGTAAGACATAAAGCATGGTATTTTGAGATGCTCATATTCAGCAGAGAAATGTAGGCCTCATACTTCTTTCCTGAACTTGGCACATGGAACTTGTTAGTGCAGCGTCAGACTGGGCTTTGAGTGTTGGAAAGTGACAGGAATGGGAGAGTATGCAGTGGTCTAGAGAGTCATGATGGAAACAAACTGGACTTATTAGCTCCTTTGAGCTACATAGAAAGAACCTCTCACACAAAGCAGTCAGAGAAGAAACTAGAAAATGTACATCCTAGCTCATGTTCTGGGTTGGTGCTTCTCCAAGTTTAATGTACCCATGTGTATTAGCCCATTCTCATGCTACTATAAGGATATACCCGAGACTGGGAAATTTATAAAGAAAAGAGGTTTAATGGACTCACAGTTCCACATGACTGGGGAGGCCTCACAATCATGGCAGAAGGCAAAGGAGGAGCAAAGGCATGTTTTATATGGCGGCAGGCAAGAAAGCATATGCAGAAGAACTGCCCTTTACAAAACCATCAGATGTCATGAGACTTATTCACTGTCATGAGAGGAGCATGGGAAAAAACCCATCCCCATGATTCAATTACTTCCCACCAGGTCCCTTCCACGACACATGGGGATTATGGGAACTACACTTCAAAATGAGATTTGGATGAGGACACAGCCAAACCATATCACAATGCATCTCCTGGGGGACTGGTTCACAGGCAGATTCTCATACAGTTCATATGGGGTGGGGCTTGAGATTCTGCATTTGTACTGTGCTGCGAGTTGATACTTGTGCTGCTGATATTGATCACAGTTGGAGTAGCAATGTGTGAAAGAGACATTCTCAAAACCTAATGTGTTCTTAAATCACCTGGAGGGCTGGTTAAAACAGATGTCACTAGGCTTCAACACAAGAGTTTCTGATTCTGCAAGTCTGGGATAGGACCCACTAGTATGCATTTCTAACAAGTCTGCAGGTGATGTCACTGCTGTTGGTTCAGGGATTACATAGAGAACAAATTGTGGAGAATATTGCATTAAAGCTGTGTTTTTTTTTTTGTTGTTGTTTTTGTTTTTTTTCTCTTACTTGACTCAGAGAAAGGACCTATTTCATTTATTTTCTTCCTTAGGCTATTTGACCTCTTGGCTACCACTATTATTCAGAGCAGACTCTTCTAAAGATGTTTGCTCTATGTAAAATATTTGAAAGCTAACACCAACTATATATACACATGAGTTAGGCAAAATAAAATTTGATCTGTAGAAAAATGAGGTTAATCTACTTAATCTACTGCTTTCATCATATTTGACTTCTGATTAAAACAGCATTGTACTCTCACAGGGAAATCTTTAAGTGCTTTCTATGCAATGTCTTCTACTAAAAACTCCGCTTCATCTTTTAACCATTTTTTTCCACTACAGTTTTCTCTACTGACTCCAGTTAAACTATTGCAGCTGGGTTTCCCAAAAGAGATTATTTCTTCATTCATGACATCTCATTTGTTAACTCAAATATTGCTCCCACCATCTTTCCAAGTCAAAATTAAACATACCATCAAAATCCATTCCAATTATTCACTGTTAGGAAGATCCTTAAGTAACCTATTTCAAATTTGTTTCCTCTTGTCTCTGAAGTCTATATTTTATTGTGTCTGTTATTTACAACTTTGTACATGGATATTTAAGATACTGGGATTAAGAGATGAGATATTTTAATTTTTCATTTTGCCCAGGATTCAAAGCTTGGGTAGTGCTTAAGGGCGTGAGTTCAGGAATTAGACTGTCACTCTCACATCTCTTCTGTGAATTGGGGCAATAGACAATATTTCTAAACCACAAGAAGATCAGAGACATTCTAAACCACAATATCTCTGATATTGGAGTGGTAAGACTGCTCAAAGGTTAAATCAGCTATTTTATGGAAAGTGCCTGGCACAGTGCATGGCACATAGCACTCAATAATTAGCAATCAACAAATAACATGGTATTGGGCACCCAGCAATCACTTTATTTAAAGTGATTATTAATTTATTATTTAATTTTTAATTTATTATTGCCAGAAGCAATAAAGACTTCGCAAACAAGTTTTTGGTAATTTGTGAATTAAAGTGACTGGTGACTAATGGCTAAGTGGTTAGAGTTCCTGGTGGGCTTTGGCTGGGCGGCACTGGCAACAGATACCTTTGGACAGTTTTGTGGAGTGATGGCACCCGTAGGGGTGATTAACCCTCTAACAATTTTAACCAACAAAGTCTTTCTAGATAACATTGAAAAACACTTGAAAGACATTTGAACATTTGCTTTGTCCATGTATTCCCTACTGTAAGCAGATTTGTTAAGTATAAAGACAGATATATATGTATACAATAGTGAAAAAAGTTAAAAATTATACGTTACCTCCAAGAATGATTAGTTCTGCAGATCACTCTGGGAGAATCCTTTAAACAACAAATTCTTCTGCTGCATTTAAAGTGTGATTGATTATTAGAAATTTGATTTAAGGTGAAACTTTTCATGAAAACATTGAAAGCAGGATACAGATATAAGGGGAAATATTAGAACTTGTTGATGTAGACAGTAATTTGATTTAATTTTTTTTTTTTTTTAGGTATCCAGGTACACTATTCTAAACTTAAATAAAGCCACCTGGGAACATTTTTGTTTGAAGAAAGGATGTTTCTTACGGGCTCATATGGAATATGAAAACATTTCTGTTTTTCCAGATGAACATTTTATCATTTGAGGTAGAGAGAAAAAGATATTTTCTCTGTATTTTTCAAGGAATAAATTGATGCAAAATGTTTTCAGTAATTTAATTTTTAAAGATAAACAGTTTCTATTTTCTTTTCTATCTTGTTCTTTTTCAATGTTATGAGACACTCATCATAGCAGATATTTTGTATAAAACTGGCTTTATTTCAAAAGCTTGATTATATCTTGTTTTGCAAAGATTTTATTGGAACTATGTATATATTTTTAACATTACTTAAAGTGAATCACTTATATGGAATAGACGCTTTCCAAATTGTTGCTACTGTTTTATACAGAAATTTAGTCACCAGAAGTGGTTACAATGATCTCTTTTCTGCTATTATGCACCATCTACAAAGTTAATTTTCATGGAATCTGTACATCATTTGATTATCAGTTTCCACTCATTGTAGGAATAAGACACCATGCATATTTTGGGAAGGACTGATGAGCTAACATAACGTTTTAAATTTGAATCATAATTTCTGTCTGCCTTTAGTGCCATACAAATCATCATATGTTTAATTTGAGTGAGTCTTTAAAATTTAAGAATAGAAATAGCTATGTGAAACTCTATCTTTGTTTAGGTTCAACCAGGTGAATACTATGCTGTGAGAATGTGACAGAAGGCAGTGTTTCGTGGGACATCCAGGGTAGCTAGAATGAAAACAGAATCATTTCATGGAGGTAGCTGGTATGTGGTACAAAAATACACAGTGGGAAGCATAAGTTGATTTGCATATGCACTCATTTGTGCACTGAAACTTGCCTGTATTCAGGTTCCCATCTTTTCCAGATAAAGGGGTCCAATATATCAAAAAGGTTAACCCAATAATATTAGAACATCTGGGTGTTATTTTTTCCCATTCATTTGTTTCATCTTAAAAAAATGACCATAACTTTAATCTCAGTTCTGAAGAACCTGGATTCTTAAACTGCTGTAAGAGAATGAATTCATCAAATCAACTCATCTCAGGGTTTGTAAAGTCTCTTTAGACACAGAATCTATGCTTTTAATTAAACCTCACTCCACACCCCAAAATATAAAATACATCTTGTCAGAATTTACTTTATTGAAGTAGAAGAGGAAGGCATAATGCTCCTCCTGCTCTAATGTCTCTCTCATTCCCTCTCCTCTTTCCCTGCTGGATGGTCCTTGAGGCATTCTGTGAAAGCCAAGGGTCTTCAGAAGCATGGATGGAAAATGCCTGAGGATCTTGACCCTTGTGGTATCAGGAAGGGAATTAAGTTCTTTGAAGAATTAAGGTTTTGAGACAAACAGATATTGAATTATGAACATGGATCCAGAATCCAAACACCTTCACTTCTAGCCCAGTTATATTTGATAGCTTGTGTTGCACTGACATATGCTTATATGCCTATGCTTATATGATTAATTAATATGATTATATGATTAATTAATTATACTTGTATGATAAATCACTAGGCCATTTGGAAAAAAAGAAGGTTCATGTCATACAGGATTGAAAAGGACTGGAGAAGAACCAGAGGTTTGAGTTGAAAAAGAATTATGAGGTATAAAGATTTATATCTTGTTTTCAGAATCTTCCATGATATTCCTTCTTAATGTTTACTTAATTACTATGATGAATAACAAATAATCATCGACTGCTTGCAACACAGAATCATCTGGCTGAGGAGGCTTTGATTTGGAACCACAAGAGCAGGTTATGATCTCAGAAAATAAAATATTTGTTTCATGTCTCGCCATAACTACTACTAACATATTTAATAAAGAAAATAATGAATCGGTCTCTTTGCTTGACCAGCTTCCTTCTTATCCCTCAGGGATCAGGTTAAACTTCATTTCCTCAGAGATGAATTTCAGCAGATTCTGCCTGTCATTTTCTGTAATGACACTTGTTTATTTCCCACAAATGAAATAATCCCAATTTATTCTTTTTGTATTTATTCCATTACTATTAATCTTTCAGCACATCTAAACTGTAAGCTCTAGCATACCAGGGTTCATGTCTTTCTTGTTCACTGTTGAACATCCAGCAACTGGCACAGTTCTCATCATGTAGCAGATGCTCAATAAGTAATTATTGAACTAATAAATGAATATACTTATATAGATTGCTATCTCATGAATATCTTAACATAAATTATATACAAATGCTCTTTAAGATGCATATAACATATATTCACATATACACATTTTGAATTCATATTCAGTTGTGAAAAGTTACAGTTCAGCGTGGTCCTAAAATTGTTAGTGATAATTATTGGATGACATCTTGATGTGCATTTGTGGTGCTTATATTCAGTTACCGAGTTCAATGAGCAAACTTCATGAGAAAACATTCAGCCATATGCTGCTTCAGAGTTGCAGTACATTGGAGACTAGTCACAGCTCTTCTTTCAATGACTTTGAATTTCCAAATGGTTCAGTGGCTTCCATTTTAGGTTTCATTTTCGGCTTTCTCTACAATTGCTACAATATCACATGACAAAATTACAAGGAAAGATCAGACAACATAAATATTTTCTATTCCCTAGGATACTTATAGCTTTGAAAACAATAATGTAGTCGAATTACTGAATCAGGTTTAGTAAGCATCTCACAGTGTTCTAATCAATTAGTCAATTAATCATTTGACCATCTGTTTATTGACAGCCTCTATAGACAGTGTTGTGATACAGACATATAAATATATACAGAAGGATCTCGTTCAGTAGATAATAGAATGTCTATTAATGATCAAAATGTTACTCTGAAAATCAGTTAATTACTTAAGCCAACTAACATTAATTGTATGTATAATCAAGGTAACAAGAAATGAACCATCATTGTTGGGAGATTTAATGGAGGGTTAAGATTTAATCTTGGCTTTGAGTCATGGTATTTGGAGAGATGATGGCTTTTTCAGGAGCTGGTGGGAGTGAAAAGGAGCACGCACAAAACTTCAGGCATTGTGGAAGAAAAGAGGACTTAAGAGATTTGATTGAGCCAGTCTCCTGGGAAGTAGAAAGTAATGAAGTCGTGTTTTTAGGGTGAGATAAGTTCATGGAAGGCCTTAAATGTGGAGCGGTTTCATGCAATGTGTAACAGGGAGGGATTGTTTTCCTTCAGGTAACTCAATGATGTGATGCAAAGTGTATTTTAAAGAAAATTAACCTGGTAGTGATATGCAGAATTAGTTTAAAAAGGAAAAATGGAGTTAAGTAGAAGGAAATAAAGATATATGTTTAGGGTTTCATTTCTCAAGAAATTCTAGTTTTTAAAAACACACTTTCTTAAATATAGTTTCTGACTAGAGCAATATAAAGTATGAGTCACTCACAGCTTAAATATGACAAGTTGCGTACTAAATGAAACCTAAATTGTAGATGTATGATTTAGAGACATTTTTGCTCATGAAGATATATTCAGTTAAGCATCTCTTACCTACTGTTATATTGAATCAAAACACATATCAACATCTCTGTGACAGTTCCATGGATGAAATGTTTTCATTAGGTTTATGATAATAAACTAAACCCAGAATAAATTCATAAAGAGTGTGTCTGTAATGATAGGAAATGAAATGAGAAGAATTTCATAATGATATCTCAATCACATTCAAATCGATCAGTAGATAGTGAGTGGGTGATTACCATTGGTCTATTTCGTATGCACATACAACAGATGTTTTCTTTAAACACCTCCGAAAATGTGTTTGATGCTGAAATACACAATGAATACAGTCTTAAAAAGACTGAAGACTTGAGATGGATGCCAGGAATGAGAGAAAGTTGGCAGCATCTGGGCCCATGTCAGGAGGAGAATCCACATTTCCAAAGGTGACAAAAACAAAAACAAAAACAAAACAAAACAAAAAACCAGTTTAATTTGCTCTTGGATTTAATTCCAGGATTTAAATGTAGTTTAAAAAAAGCACTGCATTAGATTTAGCTACATGAACAGCTAGAATAATTTTATTCCCATAATTAACCAGTTACTTACTATCTAGTTGAGCCAATCAGAAACCTAGGGTCATCTTTGATACATTCTTTATTACCATAACCCTCATCCAATCCATTACCAAGTACTGATTTTACTCACTACATAACACGGTAATCACTCAGCTTCACATCATTCCTGCTGTTACCACCTTTGTCCAAAATGTATCATCTTTTTTCAGAACTTCTGGTATTATGTACCCTGCATTCACACTGGCCTTTATCGAATTTATTCCCTACTTAGCAGTCAGCATGATCTTTTATGTACCTTTCCCCATCACCAAATCAAAATATTTCTATGACTTTACAGTCTTAGGAAACAATCCCAAATTGTTAACAATGAATGACTAAAGTGACAATGACTGTGACCTCATTGCTGCCTATCTTTGCAGGTTCATTGTCCCCTGCCTGCCTCCAGGTCCTGGCATAGGAGCCATTCTTCTTGCCGCCATCATGGTTCTGTGCACTTGCTCTTTCTTATATTTGGAAGGCCCTCTGCCCTGCTTTTTCCTGCTTAATTATTATTCATTCCTTGAATATCAGCTTTAACTTACTTCCTAAAGGAAGACTTCTTTGAATTCCTAGTTAAAAACGTACGATATTGTTATAGCTGTCTTGGTTCATGTTTCTTTTCCTCAGAGCACTCAACTCTTCTATAATTATGAACTCATCAGCTGGATTTTTATTTTGCGTTTGTTTCCTGTTCAAGATTTTGTGCTTTCTAAGAGCCAAGGTCACGACTCTTTCCTGTTGCCATTTTGTGCACAGCACCTAGCCCTGTAGCTGGTATGTAGTTGAGTTTTCACTCTGCTTTCACTCCACATTCACGGCTGGTACTTCCTAAATCCATTACCACACAAACCATTGCTTTTCCATCTGTGAAATGGAGAACAACTAAGTCTCACTTCTATGAAAATATATTCCTTGTGGAAGTATCTACTCAAGCTAAATGCAACATATCCAGGTGGACTAAGAAATTCCCTAAGACTTTCCGATGCATTCCACTCCTAAGTAAAAACCCAACAGAAGTACATAGTATGTCCCATAGAAGATATGTTTAAGAATGTTTAAGCAAGCATGATCGCAATAGATAAATTCAGAAAGCAATCTATGTGCATCAGTAACACAATGAATAAATAAATCATGATGTATTCATACAATGAAGTGCCACCCACATGAAACTGGATGAATTGTTGCTACAATACAACAAAGTATATGGATGTCGCAAACATAATGTTGAGCAAGAGAAGCCAGAAACAAAAATGATACATACTGTGTGCTTCCAGTTATGTAAATTTGAAAAGTATGGAGAACTGATTGATGACAGTAAGAGTTAGAATAGTGATGAATTTTAGGGGGCTATGATGAGAGGTGGGTAATAGGACCTACTGAGGTGTTGGTAAAATTCTATTTCTGGGTCTATTTTGTGGCTGCATGGGGATATTTGCTCTGTTAAAAAAAATGAGCTGAACACACATGAATTTGTCCATTTTTCTGTATGTCTGTGATACTTAAAGTGAAAAGTTATGTTTCTGAGAGAGTAGATTATTTAAATTTTGAATCACTTCAATTTGTTATAATGCCCTTATTAGAAAATGATCATTTATATTTTGAATGCATTGACTTATATACATTCCACTGACTGTTAGCTAATGAGATACACTTCTCTTGTCCTATAGTTAGACATTGGCTAAATTCTGTAATAATAGATAGCATTAAGCAAGCGTTTATTATGTGACAGATACTGGACCAAATGCCTTCCATGCAATATCTCGTTTAATCTCCATGACAACCATGTATACAAGGTACTCTTATTTTCATCCTCTTGTAAATGAAGGTGCTAAAGTAGAGAACTTCAATAATGTAAGGAAGGTAATAGAATTAATAAATGGTGGAGCAAGGATCTGAACTGAAACTGAAAGCTCTAGACCTCATATCTTAACTGTTATTCTGCCTCTCCATAAAGATACCAAATAAACTCATTAATATTTCTATATTAATTTATATATAAGAACTTAAATGAAAAAGCTTGAATAATGATACTTATTACAGGCTTTCCAGTATTGTCTGAGTGATAGGCCTTTACATTATAAATGCTTACATAATTAGACTACACATGAATTTTAGGGAATTAAACTAATGTAATTTCTTAGCCCAGTCACTACAAGTAAATTCAGTCAAAATACAATAGCTAGGGCTTGAAAAGTTCTTTAAGGATATGGCCAAAGGAATAAAATAACATCACTATTTCTCTCAAAATGAAAAATAGTATTTATCTAGCTAATGTACTACATTTTATAAATAAAATGAGAAAATAATTTACAGCTATATATTTGAAGAGTGAGTGAATGTAATTTATCAAATTTCCATATTAGTATAGCCTGTTATAGAATTAATAGCCAAGTTTTCATAGCAAGTACTGTATGTTTACAAATGTTCTCATATAAATTTTGGTCACTCCCATTGATTAGCTTTTATAACAAAATGTTTGAAATGTATAAAATATATAAAATTATTAATCTTCAATAATTTTTACAATGAAAGCAAACTATCTTGAAATTTAAATTATCTTAATATATTCATATAATCCACAAGTGATTTTGAAATGTCTGAGTACAAGCATAAGAAGACATGGTGCTGATAAAACTTGATAAGTTAGCAATAGCAAAAAAATTTGTTACCACTAACATTACAATCAATCGTTTTTCTTATCCTGGAGAACATCCTAAAATAAACAAAAATAATTTGGTAAGATTTTAACTGTAAAAGTACTTTGTAACTGCTTATATTAGGAAATACATAAATTATTTATTAGAAGTTGAAAACTGCTAACAGTTACAGCACAATGATAACTGCTGATATTAATGCAAAAATAACAGTAGTTGGCTATGTGCTGAAAGTTTCCTCCCAGTAAATGGAAAAAGGAAAAAAAATCACATGAGCTGAAGTAGTTACAGAAAATGCCCTAGAGTCATTGAAGGCAATAACAATTAATGTGGCTTTAAGAAACTAATCTCCCAATTCTGATTTCCTCCAGTTTTCTGTTGATCTAAACCCAGAAGTCCCCTTGGGTTTAATGAACAACCAGTAATCATGCTAAGAATCAACATGTTTCTGTCATTACCTCTGAGAACTAGCCCTATCATTCTATCATTGCTATTCTTTCCTGTGTATATTTCCTTGGGTCCCAGGTTTTCTGGTATTATTATTATTATTATTATTATTATTATTATTACTATTATTGAGGCAGGGTCTCGCTCTGTTTCCCAGCCTGGAGTGCAGTGGCATGATCTCAGCTCACCGCAACCTCTGCCTCCCCGGGTTCAAGCAATTCTCGTGTCTCAGCCTCCCAAGTAACTGGGATTACAGGTGCACATCAACATGCCTGGCTAATTTTTGTGTTTTTTTTAGAGATGGAGTTTCACCATGTTGACCAGTCTGTCTCAAACTCCTAACTTCAAGTGATTCAGCTGCCTCGGCCTACCAAAGCTCTGGGATTACAGGTGTGAGCCACTGCGCCCCAGCCCTGTGGTATTGTTTTAAATAAACTCCCCCCCCATATATATATGAAATTATAATATATGATTTATATTCTCCTAAAACTATTTTAATATTTCCTTGATTACACTGGTAAATCTAGAAGATAAAAACTTTAACACAATAGCTTTATTTTTATTCCATTATATTCCAGACTTGGTTGGATATCAAGAATAATGTTACTCACTCAGATTCTCACCTTGGCAAAATATTTCAGTAAAATTAAGTTTAGTTTTTTGCAACTCACTTACCCTGAAATTGATGATGTCTGCTGGATGGTAAATAAATACCAACGACCATGAGCTAAGTGAACAAAGTAAGGGCTGCAAGGATTTGTTAATACAAAAGTGGGACAAATATTGCAGTTCCTAAGGATGGGATGACTAATCAATCATCTGTGTCTCAAGGCAGACATAAAATAAGGGAACAGCGTGCCCTGCCTTGCCTTTTTCTTGCATTCTGTTTTTTGTAGGTGGCAGTCATTTTTTATTTATTTTTTTTTACATTGTTTCTTTTTTATGTTTCCATAACTTATTGGGGTACAGGCAGTATTTGGTTACATGCATAAGTTCTTTAGGGATGATTCGTGAGATTTTGGTGCACCCATCACTGGAGCAGTATACACTGCATCATATTTCTAGTCTTCTATCCCTCACTCCCTTCCTAGTATTCCCCCCAAGTCCCCAAAGTCCATTGCATCGTTCTTATGCCTTTATGTCCTTATAGCTTAGCTTCCACTTATCAGTGAGAACATATGATGTTTGATTTTCCATTCCTGAGTTACTTCACTGGCAATAAAATTCTCCAATCTCATCTAGATCACTGCAAATGCTGTTGATTCATTCCTTTTCATGGCTGCACAGTATTCCATTGTGTATGTATATATATATATATATATATATACACGCACACAGTATTCCATTGTGTGTATATATACACACACACACACATATATATAAATATATTCTCTATCCACTCTTTGATTGATGGGCATTTGGGTTGGTTCCACGATTTTGCAGTTGTGAATTGTGCTGCTATAACCATGCACGTGCAAGTATCTTTTTCAAATAATTACTTCTTTTCCCCTGGGTAGATACCCCGTAATGGAATTGCTGCATCAAATGGTAGTTCTACTTCTAGTTCTTTAAGGAATCTCCACACTGTCTTCCACAGTGGCTGTACTAGTTTACATTCCCACTAGCAGTGTAGAAGTGTTCCCTGATCACCACATTCATGCCAGCCTCTACTGTTCTTTTATTTATTTTTTTATTTTGGCCATTCTCGCAGGAGTGAGGTGGTATAGCTTTGTGTTTTTGATTTGCATTTCCCTGATCATTAGTGATGTTGTGCATTTCTTCATATGTTTGTTGGCCATTTGTATATCTTCTTTTAAGAATTGTCTATTCATGTCCTTAGTCCACTTTTTGATGGGATTGTTTGTTTGTTTTTTTCTTACTGATTTGAGTTAATTGTAGATTCTGGATATTAGTCCTTTGTCAGATGTATAGATTGTGAAGATTTTCTCCCACTCTGGGGGTTGTCTGTTTACTCTGCTTACTGTTCCTTTTGCTGTGCCAAAGCTCTTTAGTTTAATTAGGTCCCAGCTATTTATCATTGTTTTTATTGCATTTGCTTTTTGGTTCTTGGTCATGAAATCCTTGCCTAAGCCAATGTCTAGAAGGGTTGTTTCAATCTTATCTTCTAGAATTTTTATAGTTTCAGGTCTTACTTTAACCCATCTTGAGTTGATTTTTGTGTAAGGTGAGAGATGAGGATCCAGTTTCATTCTCCTGCAGGTGGCTAGCCAATTATCCCAGTACCATTTGTTGAATAGAGTGTTCTTTCTCCACTTTATGTTTTGTTTGCTTTGTGGAATATCTGTTGGCTGTAAGTATTTGTGTTTATTTCTGGGTTCTCTATTGTGTTCCATTGGTCTATGTGCATATTTTTGTACCAGTACCATGCTGTTTTGGTGACTATGGTCTTATAGTACAGTTTGAAATCAGGTAGTGAGATGCCTCCAGCTTTGTTACTTTTGCTTAGTCTTGCTTTGGCTATGCAGGCCCTTTTCTGGTTTCATATGAATTTTAGAATTGTTTTTTCTAATTCTGTGATGAATAATGGTGGTATTTTTATGGGGATTGCATTGAATTTGTAGATTGCTTTTAGCAGTATGGTCATTTTCACAATGTTGATTCTACCCATCCATGAGCATGGGATGTTTTTCCTTTTGTTCATGTCATCTATGATTTCTTTTGGCAGTGTTTTGCAGTTTTCCTTGTAGAGGACTTTTGACTCCTTGGTTAGGTATATTCCTAAGTATTTTATTTTTATTTTTTCGCACCTGTTGTAAAAGGAGTTGAGTTCTTGACTTGATTCTCCACTTGGCCACTGTTGGTGTATAGAATAGTTACTGATTTGTGTACATTAACTTTGTATCTGGAAATGTTGCTGAATTATTTGATCAGTTCTAGATGTTTTCTGGAGGAGTCCTTAGGGTTTTTGAGGTAAACACTTATATCTTCAGCAAATAGTAACAATTTGACTTCCTCTTTACCGATTTGGATGCTTTTTATTTCTTTCTCTTGTCTGATTGCTCTGGCTAGGACTTCCTTCAAGTACTATGTTGAAGAGGAGTGGTGAGAGTGACCATCCTTGTCTTGTTCCAGTTCTCAGAGGGAATGCTTTCAACTTTCCCCATTCTGTATTATGTTGGCTGTGGGTTTGTCATAGATGGCTTTTACTACATTAAGGTATGTCCCTTTTATGCTGATTTTGCTGAGAGTTTTAATCATAAAGGGATGCTGGATTTTGTTAAATGCTTTTTCTGCATCTGTTGGGATGATCATGTAATTTTTAATTCTGTTTATGTGATGTTCTGGGTATCCCATTCTTCCTGATTTTAGCTAGGAGGGTTGTATTTTGTTCCAGGAATTTATCCATCTCTTCTAGGTTTTCTAGTTTATGTGTGTAAAGGTGTTCATAGTAGGAATTTTCCAGGAATTTATCCATCTCTTCTAGGTTTTCTAGTTTATGTGCATAAAGGTGTTCATAGTAGCCTTGAATGATCTTTTGTATTTCAGTGGTGTCAGTTGTAATATATCCTGTTTCATTTCTTAGTGAAGTTATTCGGATTTTCTCTCTTCTTTTCTTGGTTAATCTGGCCAACAGTCTATTAATTTTATTTATCTTTTTGAAGAATCAGATTTTTGTTTCATTTATCTTTTGTATTTTTTTTTTCAATTTCATTTAATTCTGCTCTGATCTTGGTTATTTCCTTTCTTCTGCTGGGTTTGGGTTTGCTTTGTTTTCGCTTCTCTAGTCTCTTGAGGTGTGACCTTAGAGTATTAGTCTGTGCTCTTTCAGTCTTCTTGATATAGGCATTTAGGGTTATGAACTTTCCTCTTAGCACTGCCTTTGCTGTATCACAGAGGTTTTGATAGGTTGTGTCATTATTGTCATTCAGTTAGAAACATTTAAAATTTCTATCTGGATTTCACTTTTGACCCAGTGCTCATTCAGGAGCAGGTTATTTAATTTCCATGTATTTGCATGGTTTTTAAGGTTCCTTTTGGAGTTGATTTCCAGTTTTATTCTACTGTGGTCTGAGGGAGTGCTTGAAATAATTTAAATTTTCTTAAATTTATTGTGGCTTGTTTTATGACTTATTATGTGCTCTATCTTGGAGAAAGTTCCATGCGCTGTTGAATAGAATGTGTATTCTGTAGTTGTTGGATGAAATGTTCTGTATATATCTGTTAAGTCCATTTGTTCCAAGGTATAGGTTTGTTTTGTTTTGTTTTGTTTTTGAGATGGGATCTCACTCTGTCGCCCAGGCTGAAGTGCAGTGGCCCGATCTCGGCTCACTGCAAGCTCCACCTCCTGGGTTCATGCCATTCTCCTGCCTCAGCCTCCCCAGTAGCTGGGACTACAAGCACCTGCCACCACATCCAGCTAATTTGTTGTATTTTTAGTAGAGACGGGGTTTCACTGCATTAGCCAGGATGATCTCAATCTCCTGACCTCATGATCCGCCCACCTCGGCCTCCCAAGGTATAGTTTAAATCCATTGTTTCTTTGTTGACTTTCTGTCTTGATGATCTGTCCAGTGCTTTCAGTGGAGTATTGAAGTCCCCCACTATTATTGTGTTTCTGTCTATCTCATTTCTTAGGTCTATTCATAATTGTTTTATAAATTTGGGAGCTCCAGTTGTAGGCACATATTTGTTTAGAATTGTGATATTTTATTGTTGGACAAGGCCTTTCATCATTACATAATGTCCCTGTTTGTTTCTTTTGACTGCTATTGCTTTAAAGTTTGCTTTGTCTGATATAAGAAAAGCCAACCCTGCTCATTTTTGGTTTCCATTTGCATGAAATGCCTTTTCCTACCCTGTTACTTTAATTTTATGTGAGTCTTTATTTGGTAGGCGAGTCTCCTAAAGACAGCAGATAGTTGATTGGTGAGTTCTTATCCATTCTGTGATTCTCTGTCTTTTAAGTGGAGAATTTAGGTCATTTACATTCAATGTTAGTATTGAAATGTGAGGTATAATTGCATTCATTGTGATTTTTGTTGCCTGTGTAATTTTTTTAACTTGATTTTTGTTTTATAGGTCCCATGTGATTTATGCTTTATAAAGGTCCTGTTTTGATGTGTTTCAAGGATTTGTTTCAAGATTTAGATCTTTTGCAGTTCTTGTAGTTGTGGTTTGGTAAAGACAAATTTTCTCAGCATTTGTTTGTATGAAAAAGACTGTATCTTTTCTTCATGTATGATGCTTAGTTTCACTGGATACAAAATTCTTGGCTGATAATTGTTTTGTTTGAGGAGGCTGAAGATAGGACCCCAATCCTTTCTAGCTTGTAGGGTTTCTGCTGAGAAATCTGCCATTAATCTGATAGGTTTTCCTTTATAGGTTACCTAGTGCTTCTGTCTCATAGCTCTTAAGATTCTTTCCTTTGTCTTATTGGATAACCCGATGACAATGTGCCTAAGCAAATGAATTTTTTTTTTCTTTTTGAGATGGAGTCTTGCTCTGTTGCACAGGCTGGAGTGCAGTGGTGGGATCTTGGTTCACTGCAACCTCCACCTCCTGGGTTCAAGCAATTCTCCTGCCTCAGTCTCCCAAGTAGCTGGGGTTACAGGCAAGTACTACTATGCCTGGATAATTTGTGTATTTTTAGTAGACACGGGGTTTCACAATGTTGGCCAGGCTGGTCTTTAACTCCTAACTGCAAATGATCTAATTTCCAAGGTGTTCTTTGTGCTTCTTGTATTTGTATGTCTAGGTCTCTAGCAAGGGTGGTGAAGTTTTCCTTGCTTATTCCCCCAATTATATTTTCCAAGCTTTTAGAACTTTGTTCTTCCTCAGGAACCCTGATTGTTCTTAGGTTTGGTCATTTAACATAATCCTAGACTTCTTGGAGGCTTTGTTTATATTTTCTTATTCTTTTTTCTTTGTCTTTGTTGGATTGGGTTAATTTGAAGACCTTGTCTTTGAGCTCTGAATTTCTTACTTCTAACTTCTTATTTCTAAAATTGTGTCCAAAGTTTCCTGATTTTTTTGATTTTTTTTCTTTAAGCTATCTACTTCCTTGAATATTTCTCCCTTCGCTTCTTGTATCATATTTTGGATTTTCTTGCATTGGGTTTTGCCTTTCTCTTGTTGCTCCCTGATTAGCTTAATAACTAACCTTCTGAATTCTTTTTGGGATTTCTTCTTGGTTTGGATCCATTCATGGTGAACTAGTGTGATTTTTTGGTGGTGTTGAAGAGCCTTGTTTTGTCATATTATGAGGTTTGGTTTTCTGGTTCCTTCTCATTTGAGTAACCCCTGTCAGAGGGAAGGTCTGGGACTGAAGGACGTTGTTCAGATTCTTTTCTCCCACAAGATGTTCCCTTAATGTAGTACTCTCCACCTTTTCCTATGGATGTGGCTTCCTGTGAGCCAAACTGCAGTGATTGTTGTCTGTCCTCTGGGTCTAGCCACCCACTCAGTGAGTCTCTCCAGCTCCTGGCTGTTACTGGGGGTTGTCTGCATAGAGTCCTGTGATGTGAACCATCTATGGGTATCTCAGCTGTGGATACCAGTGCTTGTTCTGGTGGGGGTGGTGGGGGTGCAATGCACTCTGTGAGTGCTCTTAGCTTTGGTGGTTTAATGCTCTATTTTTGTGCTGCTTCGCCTCCTGCCGGTCATAGTGCTTTCCAGAGAGCATCAGCTATGGTATTATGGGGAGGAATTGGTGGTGGGTGGGGTCCTAGAACTCCCAAGATTATATGGCCTTTGTCTTCAGGTACCAGGGTGGGTAGAGAAGGATTATCAGGTGGGGGCAGGGCTACGTGGTCTGAGCTCAGACTCTCCTTGGGTGGGTCTTACTGTGGCTGCCGTGGGGGATGGGGGTGAGATTCCCAGGTCACTGGAGTTGTGCACCTAGGAGGATTTTCCTGCCTCTGATGAGTCATGCAGGTTGCCTGGAAAACTGGGAGAAAGCTGGCAGTCACAGACCTCACCCAGAACCCACACAAACCGACTGGCCAGTCTCACTACCACTATGTACCCTGTAAGAGCCCCCAGACCGTTTCCAGGTGGAGAGCAATATTGGTTTGAAAACCTGTCCCCCACTATCTGCCTCCCAGCTGAGGAAAAAAGGCCCTGGTTCTTCCCCGGCATGTGGAGTTTGCATACAGGATTTGCACCCTGCCCCATGTTCTGGCCAGGAGGTTTCTCACCCCGTTCAAATTGCTACAAAGTTCAGCTAGAGATTTCCCTGTCCCTGTGTAGTTTTACCCCCACTCCTCTTCCACTGGATCCCTGTGGTGCCAGGCAGGAATGGACTGTTAGGGGACCCAGAGAGCCCCCAGGGTCTTTCTCCTGCTTCCTCTACCCCTGGATTTTGCTGGGCTCTCCAATTTGACTCAGCTCCAGGTAAAGTCGGAAATGTCTCCCACAAACAGAACTTCAGCTTCTCCAGTGGGGATGTGTGTTTCCCACATCTGCAGTTGGGGTACTCACAGTTTTGGGCAGTCCCTTGGGTCCTGCAGGAGTAATCCACTTCCTTCAGAGGGTCTGTGGGTCCTCTCGGGCCTCAGACTCTTTCTTAACACAGTGACTTGAACATTTGAACAAAGCTGGCACATGAGATGAAACCCTTCTGCTGTTCCTAGCACAAGACTGCCATTAAATTGCCTTTTTCTTATTGTAGGTATTTTGCCTGGAAATTATCACCATGCTATCTGAACCAACGTCTATTCTCAATAATATAACACAAATTCTTGTCATCAACTTACCTCATTTTGAGACCTTACAGTAAGGAGGGAAGCTATACAAGCTCTTTTCTTCCTCCTGTTATCGTTTAGTAGAAGCTGAATGTAACAGCGATGAGACAGAGATGAGGAAAGTTAGTGGAAACTGCCTACAGAGACCCAGTCAGGGTCTAGCCTGTCCTTCCTTATTCATTTTATAAGATTAGTCAGCTGGAATGGATTTGAATAGAAGAGGCTTTGCCTTTATGATTCTTTTGTTCTGAAATAGTTCTAATCCCTATGACCAGCTTATATCTTTGTATTTGTAACTGATGCCCTTTTGCCCTATCCAGCCCTCTCAGATCACCCATAATGGTGTGCCTGCCAAAGGCTCCTGTTTGCATTCTCATTCATAGGGTTATCCTTGAGCAATAGAAACTGCTTCTTGGGGAAGTGAGGTTCCTCCATCGTCAACCCAGCTGCGCAATTCACCCAGAGCCAGTGACTAACTGGTACAGAGGATACAAAAGCCCAGCTACTTTGCCTCAAAGGCAAGAGAGTTCACTGTGCAATTTGCACTCCCTCTTTCCTTTGGGATCAAACAGGCTAGACATCACTTGAAGCCACATCCTGACTTAGTCTTTCCCTTTCTTTAGAGTGCACTCCCTCAACGAATTTCTTGTTTGAGAGTCCCCATCTCAGGTTTTGCTTTTTATGGACTCTGACCTAAGATAATACCCAAATTGCATTTGTATGTTTAAAATCCAGTACAAATGGCACTTTGTCAGCAAATCTTTCACTGATTGCACAGAAGCAAATCATTGCTTCCTCTCTTTGAACTCTGTACATTCCATGAATTGTAGCTATCAATAATGTGGTTTTGTTCCTCACTGGGGTGGATGTCCCTCAAGGCTAGGGTAGAGTTGATATCCTTAGTCCCTTATCCACCTCTTCTATTTCTTCCTATGCATTTCTGTCTCTTGGTCTTTTTCTCGTTCTTTCTCTCCTTCAGACCCTACTTCTCTCCGTTAAGTGTGAGCTCTTTTTTGACCCTGGACTTTTGTTTTTGCCATTTCCCATGCCTAGAACCCTTTTCCCCTCACAATGCTGTTTCACACTCGACATCTCCCCTTAAGACACCTCTCAGATGTGCTTTCTTTGACCACCCACCCTATGCTAACTGCTCTCCTGAATTGTCTTCTGTTGTACTCATCTGTATTAGTGTCCCAGGGCTGCCATAATACTACCACACATAGGTGGCTTATGCAGCAGAAATTCATTTTTTCACAGTTCTGGAGCCTAACAGTCTGAAATCAGGATGTTGGCAAGGTTATGTTCTGAGGGCTCCAGGGGAGGAGCCTTCTTTGTCTCTTCCTAGCTCCTGGTGGTCAGTGGTTGTCAGTAATCCTTGACTTTAATTGGCTGGTAGACACATCACTTAGATCTGTACCTGTTTTTGCTCAGCGTTCTTTACTGTGTGTTAAGTGTCTCTGTGCTGGAATGTCCCCTTTCTTATAAGGCCAAGAGTCACATTGGTTTTGGGACCTACCCTTATTCAGGATGTTTGAATTAAGTGCAACTTGATTAGATGCAAAGTAACTAATTTTAAATAGGGTAATATCCCAGGTTCTGGGTGGACATGAATTTTTGGGTGGACATTCTTCAACCTAGAACACCTTCATAATATTTACCACAATCTTTATTTGTTGGGATTACTCTCCTACATGTCTTTTGAATGTCTCTTTGTGCATGTCATGTTCATAGTTGTATCACCAGCCTCTAGGTGAGGACCCGATACTCAGGAGGCACTTGAATGCTGGTTGAATGAAAGAGGGAAAACATTTTTCACACAAAGGCACAAATTCCTGGGACAAAATTATTATACCTGCTAGTTAAATATGCAAGTAGGGAATGATGCAATGCCTACAAAAGGGAAGGACCAGTTTCAATCATAATACACTGAAATGATACTCACGAATCATTTATCAGCTTACTCTTATACATCATTCAAAAAGTGAATCTTTTGTTTGGAATTCAATTTTCCTTTGCATAGATTAAAAATATAGATATATGTACAGTCACATGTTGCTTAACAATGGGGATATATTCTGAGCAATGCATCTTTAGGTGATTTTTCATTTTGTGATCACAGGGTGTCTCTACACAAACCTACATGGTATAGCCTACTGCACACCTAGGCTATATGGTATAGCCTATTACTTCTAGGATAGAACCATAGAGAAGATGTTACTGTACTGAATACTGTAGGCAATTGTAACACAATGATATGTATTTGTGTGCCTAAACTTATCTAAACATAGAAAAATGTATGATAAATATACAGTATAAAATATGAAAAATAGTACACCTGCACAGGGCATTTACTGTGAATGGAGTCTTCAGGACTGGAAGATACTCTGGGTGAGGCAGTGAGTAAATGGTGAGTGAACATGAAAAGCTAAGACATTACTGAAGACTGCTCTAGATTTTATAAAGACAGCATACTTAGGCTACACCAAATTTATTAAAAAATTCTTTCTTCGATAATAAATTAACCTTAGGTTACTGTAACTTTTTTTACTTTATAAACTTTTAAATATTTTTAAGTTTACTCTTGTCATAACACTTAGCTTAAAACACAAATATTGTACCGCTATATGAAAGTATTTTATTTAACCTTATTTGATAAGCCTTTTTCTGTTTTTGTTTATTTTTAAAATTTTTTTTTTTTTGTCAAAAACAAAGTCACAAACACATACACTAGCCTAGGCCTGCAGAGAGTCAGAATCATCAATATTATCATCTTCCACCTCCACTTCTTGTCCCACTGGAAGGTCCTCAGGGGCAAGATCATGCATGGGGCTGTCATCTCCTATGACAATGCCTTCCTCCGAAATACCCCTTGAAGGACCTGCCTGAGACTGTTTTACAGTTAACTTTTATGTTTTTAGCAGAAAGAACAAATGTACTCCCAATAAAAATAAAAACTACAGTATAGTAAATGTGCAAACACTGACATCATCATTTACCATCATGATTAAGTATTAGATAATGTACATAATTGTATGTGCCATACTTTCATATCATTAGCAATGCAGTAGGTTTGCATATGCCTGTATCACTAAAAACACGTGAGTAATGCACTGCACTATGATGTTAGGATGGCCAAGATGTCACCAGGGGATACGAATTGTTCAGCTCCATTTTTTTTTTCTTTAATGGGACTACCGTTGTATATTCAGTCTGCTCTTGAGCAAAATGTTTTTATGGGATACATGACTGTAATGTAAATTATATAGATGATAGATAGATAGATAGATAGATAGATAGATAGTATGGTAGGATTTAACCAGGAGAATTATGGACAGCTCAAACATCATAGGGCTTTATGTTACATAACCATCATATTCAATCTACTTTGAATATGAACTCTTTTGGAGAATGTATCTTTTTATTTCAACAGAGAAAATGATTGCATAAATAGGTATGGGCTGCAAGTTTCAGTAACAATGAGATGTATTCAGAAGCTCAATGATGCTAGTGCTAATCAGGAAAAAAATAAACAAAAATCTTTGCTTATAAATGATGTTTCACATATTAATTTTAATTAACTTTATAGCATTCAATATATGGTATGGCACATTAGCTTCTAAGTTTTATTTTGGTTATTTTGGTTAGTTTTTTTTTTTGAAGCAGTTATAAACCTGAATTGGATAGTCAGTATCGTTAAGGTGTGTACTACAGAGAATGAGCCAGATTTAACCACATGGGTTCTATTAGCAGTTCCCAGAATAGCCACTGCTATTCTGTCAGTACTCTGGGGTAATGGTCAAGTTGTATAGTTATCGAACCCTGGGTATAGCTGTGTGACCATTGACAAGTTACATAACCTGTCTTTAAATTGGTTTCCTCTTTTCTAAACTGGGAGTAATATTGGTACTTAAAGAGTTATTGTGAGGATTTAATGAATTACCATATGCAAAAGTGTTAAAAATGGTGCCCTGTAGTAATCTAAGCCCTATAAAAAAACTATTGTTGTTATTACATGGTATTGCTGATAATTAGAAGTTATTTCTGAGAGTGCAAAAACTCTTTCTCTTAAGATAGGATGGCTTTGGATGTCCATTTGGATAAGACTGTTTTTTTTTTCTTTTAATTATTTCTCTTTTCTCCAACTAATTGAATTCAATTATTGTTGTTTATTGAATGTGATTTCAGAAATTTGGTCTGCATTTTAGTTGTTAAATAATGGTTTTAACTGAGTGGGAAGAACAAGGATAATTGTTATTTTCTTCTGGTATACAGCTCTCAAGAGTTTGAGGTTTTTGAGGTTTGCCAGTATATCAGTGGAATATCAAATGACAGGATAAGACCTAGAAGACAAATGTAAAATTCCAAAATGTGTGCTGTGGATGAATGCAGCAATATGAGATGAGTACTATTTGGGATGAGTATATTTAGGAAATTCTAATTTAGGAACTTTTTATTATTATTTATGAAAAAACTCCTTTTATTTCCCCCAGTCAGATTTAGTCTGCAATGCATCCTGACCACAATGGCTTGGGATATAACCTGTATCCAATAATCTTACTCTAAAATCTACTGGCCAGCAGCCTCTGTCCTCAATGATGTTATTTTGAGATCTCATACCTACTGAGTGAGACACTTGAAAGCAGAGCAGAAAGCATCTTACAGTGTTATCAATTCTGTTCTCTCCATCTGGAGCTAGCCTAAAGGTTGATTATATTAGAATACTTTAGCATCATATTAAATTGGCACAAATCATTTTGATTGGACATTTTAATATTGTGGCAGCTATTATTTACTTCTTGTATTTTTTGGCGTTCTATTCTCTTAAACTACAAAGATGAAGAGGTGTTTATTTGCACAATGTGGAAAATATCAGCATAATCACTGCTAATCTATTTCTTCCTGTCACCCATTGGTTTTCTTTCAAACAGTATTTTTGTATATTCTTTTCCTTCTGTTCTCATGACAATATATTGTGTGCTGAGCTTTTCCTACCGTGTTACGATGTAACATGATAGCAAATCATCTTAGATTTGCCCACTAGAGCAAATTTATTTATTTTACGATATTTACAATAGCAATTTATTACATTTATCTGTTCTATTTTTGAAATTTCTTACCAGTAGGAAATTTTAAAATGTAATCTTCATGGATTAAAAGACTTCAGAGTCCTCTCACAATGAAGACTATCCCAGACATGAAAGCAAATTTGTTTGACTGATCTAACTCAAAATCCTGGCAATAGGTCTGTCAGGCATGGCTGGAACCAAGTGCTGGGAGGATATCATTGTTACCTGGTGTATTAGTCAAGGTTCTCTAGAGGGAAAGAACTAATGGAATTATGGAAATATATATATATGTATTCACATATATATATTTCCATAATATATATTATTCATATATATTCATATATATCGTAGGAATTTTATATATATATATGAGTTTATTAAGTATCAGCGCGAGGATCTCAAGGTCCCACAATAGGCCATCTTCAGGCTGAGGAGCAAGGAGAGCGAGTTCAATTTCCAAAACTGAAGAACCTGGAGTCTGATGTACAAGGGCGGGAAGCATCCAGCACAGGAGGAAGATGTAGCCTGGGAAGTTAGGCCAGTCTCTCTTCTCACATTTTTCTACCTGCTTGTATTCAAGCTGCGCTGGCAGCTGATTAGATTATGTCCCGCCCCCCGCAGATTAAGGGTGGGTCTGCCTTTCCCAGCCCACTGACTCAAATGTTAATCTCCTTTGGCAGCACCCTCACAGACACACCCAGGATCAATACTTTGTATCCTTTAATTCAGTCAAGTTGACACTCAGTATTAACCATCACACCTCGTTTCTTTCTATTTTCCTTTTTTTTTTTTGAAACGGAGTCTCGCTCTGTCGCCCAGGCTGGAGTTTGGTGGCGAGATCTCGGCTCACTGCAAGCTCCGCCTCCCGGGTTCACGCCATTCTCCTGTCTCAGCCTCCGGAGTAGCTAGGACTACAGGCGCGCGCTGCCACGCCCGGCTAATTTTTTGTATTTTTAGTGGACACGGGGTTTCACCGTGTTAGCCAGGATGGTCTCGATCTCCTGACCTCCTAATCTGCCGGTCTTGGCCTCCCAAAGTGCTGGGATTACAGGCGTGAGCCACTGTGCCCGGCCCTTTTTTTATTTTTCAAATCTGCTAAGTCGTTGTTGGAATCATGTAGTCATAATCAACAGGCTTCTATACTCTCAAGTGCAAGTCTTTTAAAAAGGAGACATTGTGGCTTTCTCGTCAGCTTGACAAGGTCTTGGGCCTGATTCACATTAGCCCAATGGATGTTTTGCCTAGCAATAGATATCATTTGAACTACTGGACTTTGTTCAAATACCCACTACAAAAGCTTCATCTTTCAGATTATTATGACTTTCCTCATTGAAGTTGTTGGATTTGTAATAGTTATTCAATAATTCTAGATTGACTTTAAGTCCAGAACTAGACAGAAACAGTCAACAAGTCTTGACCAATAGTAAAATGTACTATAATATTTCAGAAATACCATTGGCCATTTGTTTATCCCAATATTTTGATTTTAAAAATTATGATCCTATGTTTTTGCATTTTCCATGTTGTAAATGTATTTATAATTTTAATGAAAATCAGAAGCTATTTCTTGACTGCTAAAAATGCACAATTTGTGTGTTTCACCACAATGTAGTCTGTGAGATTCTGATTAGGCTTTGGATTCAGACCTCTGGGAGTCAAATTTCAGCTGTTACTTAATCTCCCTAAATATTTGTTCTGTCAGAAAATATGGGCACAAATTTATTGGGATTAAATGATCAACTGAGACAGTGAATGAAAAGGAGAAATGTGGTGGGTATTATTTTCCTACTTAAATTATGCCATACTTCAAGATAATCATTTCTCCATTTTAAATATATGAATTCTTAATAATTTCTACTTCGTAACTGGTATAGATGTATCAAGTAAAAATCTGTATCAGGTTAAAAAGTTTATAATTTTAGAAGAATGTCAGTGATTGAGTGATGTGCCACTTTCTCTATTATTTGCTATATTCTGTTTTATTCATTAAACTTCCTTTGCAATGCATTTCATTTTTCTTTTTTTTTTTTTTGGTAAATTTTGTTTTAAATGGAAGATTCTCCTATTTTAGAGCTTTGCAGCTGGTAAAGTGATAGCAGAACAGACCAGGTGCTGCTTATTGGGACTTCCAAATTCTAAAAGCTGAGAAGATTAACCTTTTACCAAAGACAGTGTGCCCCAGAAATTGGTCAATAGGCCTCTTTGTTTTTCACTGAAATGTCAGGGCTCTGAAATATTTCTTTCTCTAAGCACCTGCCAAAAGTCAATGGAGAAAAAGAGGACATAAAAACAGAGGGTTGACTCGTATTTATAATCTTAATGACTTTGATAGTGTGTTGAAAAGCGTCTTCCTCTTCGTAAAGATTGACAGAGAAGAAAGCACTAAATGCTGGACACTGGCGGCCCATATAGAAGTTAAGCAAGACAAATACCCCTTTGTGGACTCTTGCCTTTTTATAATACTATTGGTTTCTTGTGAGGAGATATATACTCCAAGGGTCACTATTAAACATATGATATAGCTTTTACTTTCATATATTTGTGAAAAATGAAGCAAGGTCTGGTAGCTTACAAAAGCAACCTAAATTATTTGGTGAGATAGTATGATAAATTTTGCTGGTGGAAGAGAGGGAAGGCAATGACATTCGATCACTCCAATGATCTGTCTTATAGAACTCATCTTTATTCCTTCACTTTTTATTATAGAAAAAGAGTGTTTCCAGAGAAATCAGACATTGATTTGTTTATTATGTCATATTAATAGGAAGGATCAATAGTTACAACCAAAGATGTGAATAATAATAATTAAAACAATATTTCATTGCTTTTAAAGCTCCCTTAAATACACACTGTAATTGGATATACTTTGCAAAATTGTAAGGGCTGTGTGGTGTATATTCTTTCATTTTATAGATGATAATACAAACTCGAAGAAAGGTTAAGTGTTTTATCTAAAGTGACCCAGATAGTCAGTGGCTGACTTGGGAACCGAATTTCATTATTTCTATTTCTTACCCAGTGTTCTATTTCACCACATTGTCACTCAGACACTTAAAGTGACATCTTTGTGGATGAATTAAAAATAAATTCTAAGAAATTGTTTTCAAATGTGTAACAATCATCAGCCGATGTGAATATTGGCAAGCCACAATCCTTTTTTGTTTAATCTTTTAGAAGGGGATTTTCACCATATTGAACTAATAGAAATCATCTCTAAGTTCATAGGACTGTGGTTTCATTTATGTTTCCAAAAGCATGGTGAGCTTCACACAAAACAATTTTCCGTCTTTTAAGTCTTGCTAATCCACTTTAAGCTAGGCAAAAGTCACACATCATCTCAGCTGCTGTGATCACATACAAACCACCTCCGCTAATCTCTTTCAAAGGGGATTTTCCTTTGCACAGGCAGACTGCACAGTATGGGACTTACAGTTAGTACCTTGCAAAGTTTCCCAAGTTCATTTATAATTCCGCTTTTATCCTGAAACTATAGCGTGTAAGGTCTCCTCCAAACAATTCCAGGCCCTTTTACAGCTGTCGCTGGTTTTCTCCCTAGCTTTTTAAATAACTGATGAAGTCGATGATGCAGTCATTACAGCAAGGAGTGACTGTAATTCCTATTATTTATTTGCAGATGGAAATAGAAAACTACCCTGATATCTGACACATTGAGTTTCCAGGATGAATCAGAAAATATTGGTTGTTGGGTTTTCTTAGCTTGGTAAGATAAATAAATAAATAAATAAATAAATAAATCTCTCTTGTGTCTCTAAATGCAATTTCTATTTTAGACAGGCATACGAAAATCCTAAGCATGAGTTAGATAGTTTCTAACACATAATGAATGGCATTATAAATAAGTTTGAGTGGTTGGAAAAATATAAGCACATTTATAAGAATTGGGCAGAAATATGAAACTGAAAGAAGTTTGCATATCCCAGCTTGATACATTTCATCTTAAAACAAGCAAACCTACACAATTTACATAAATTGCAGAAAAAAAGAAATAGGTTTAATCAGTGAATTCAAGGATATTAATAAAACCTTTTTTGCTATGAAATTTGTAATGGTATTCTGTAACTATGTGATTTAATTCCTGAATTGTAGCTCAGGAAGTTTACTTTCATGTTCTTGTGTATTATAACTTTGGAAAAGTTTTCTTTTTTTTTCTTTCTAGAAACACCACTATGATTCAGTGAACCACATCCTACCTGACTCACTTCAATTCAGATGGTAACTCAGTAGAGCATGTTATCATTAACTGGGTGATCATATATCCCTTTGTTGTTATTTGACAAAATTTATAGGATTCTAATTTCAACTTAGTGCTTCTGCTGAGGATTGGTACTTGAAATGCTGAAAAATGAGGCAGAAGCTCAGGGAACATTCTTTTTAGAGAACCTAATATTATACCACCAAAATTTTTTTTTCTTTTCTTTTCTTTTTTCTTTTTTGAGGCTGGGTCTCACTCTGTTGCCAAGCTAGAGAGAAGTGGAGTGACCTCGGTTCACTGCAATCACCGCCTCCTGGGTTCAGGTGATTCTGCTGCCTCAGTCTCTCGAGTAGCTGAGACTACAGGTGCGCGCCACCACACCCAGCCAATTTTTGTATTTTAGTAGATATGGGGTTTCATCATGTTGGCCAGGATGTTCTTAATCTCTTTACCTTGTGATCCGCCCACCTCACCCTCCCAAAGTGCTGGGATTACAGGTGTGAGCCACTGCTCCCGGCTCACAATCTTTTATTTCTCTAAATAAATTCATTCAGAAAAAATTTTGCAAGGTAGATACCTTGGCAAAAGTTCATATAAATTTTAAGGACCTTGAACTGGATAAAGCACATATTCTTGTGTTTCTTTCTTTTTTCTTTTTCTTTTTTCTTTTTCTTTTTTTTTTTTTTTTTTACGTATATTGTCTATCCTAAAAGTTACATCTTGGTAAAAGAAAAGAAAATAATTCTTCATGATCACAATTATTGATTGCAATATTTGAAAATAGGTTCCTTCCTTCCTTCCTTCCTTCCTTCCTTCATTCTAGCCCTAACAAGGAAGAGTTAAGTGGAGTCCCTACCTCAGAAAAAAAAAAAAAAAAGGGAAGATGAAGACAAAGAAGAAAAGAAACAGCAAATAACAATTATTTCATAATCTTATATTCTTAATCCATCTTTGTCAGTACCAGATTTTAGATATAGGATGAGTGATGTCAGAAATGTAGATTTTCAGAATCATTCCATGCATAAATGACACAGAATGCTACTTTTTCTTGAAACACATACTTTACACATTGTAGGAGAAAAAATGGCACAATTGCAGTTCGAGTTTCAATCACTTCACTGCTTGTTTCCTTGTGGTTTTGCCTTAGAATAAAAGAATGGAGGTGATGTCTTCTGAAGCTCCTTCTAGTTCTGTAACGTTTTTGATTTTCAAATGTAAAATGAAAACAAAGATAAACATATCCTGCTTTTAATAGTTGTTTTGTAGCAAGTGCCACAATGATTTTCCTTCCCTATCCATTTTCCTTGTTATCCACACTTACTCTCCTCTTTCCCCAGGCGGAAAAGTAACAAAATAAATAATAACTTTGCTACTCTTCACCATCGTCTCACTGTAAATTGTTACCCATTTCAGCAAATAGCTCATTGGAAAGTGAGATTACTTCCTGCCAAAAACGTAGAAGGAAATGATTTCAAAACTCAGTTATCACTTCCTTAAGCTGAAAAAAATGGTAATAGTCCCTTTGATCAGTTGTCTTTTTTATGGACATGGCATATATCACTAGTTATTTGTGTGTGTGTGTGTCTGTGTGAGAGAAATTATCTGTTGATAGAATAGGAGTGCCTCTTGAGTATTTCCCACATTATGTCCTTAGAAAACCAGGTCAGGTTAGCTTAGTTACACTGCCAAGGAGAAAAGCCAAATAACAGTGGACGAGTGGCATATGTTTTGTTTCAGTTTTTAGTTCACTAGCTGATAATTCCCTGGAGACAGACAACTGATCTCTTGACTTCGAGTGCATTTCTCTGGCTGCATCCCCACACATCTGTATTCGAAACTTCAAGCCCCATTAGTATGTAGAATACTAGGTAGAGCCCTGATGAAGGTTTATTTGGCACAGAAATCATCCTGTTACGCACAAGTGCATAGAATTAAAATAATAATTTCTAGCTGATTTCATGCTTCCGTAGCTTAATAGTCTCTAATGCTACCTGTAGATCCATTATACATATTTTTTCTATACAGGAAAGATGTGGGGAAAGAAAATGTCAACTTTTGAATAAACCTGTGTCCAAATTTACTCTAAAATGAAATTGAAAAGAAAATGGGAAATACAACTTTTAGAAGGATTTACTACTTTCTCTTTCCTGAGTAATTTGATACCAAGGTATTCATAATGATCAGTGAAGTACTAAGGACAATTTTGTGCTCATCTCTACACCAACATGACATCTCCTGTTTTTCCTTTAAGTGCAGTGGAATGTAATTAGCCAACAGCTTGGGGCTTGATTAAAATGTCACATTTTATAAATTTATGGTCATCTTCTGTGTCTTCCTGAAAGTGAAAGACTTAAAATTTGACTAGACTTACATGCCAGGGAGAGACATTCATTCATTAAGGAAAAGGGAAATGTACTCCTGGTGGGTGTTCAGGAGTTTCTATTCATTTCCTTATATTGTGCATGTAGAGGGCTTATGCTAATTAAATGTGCATTATGATCATTAATTTATTTAAAAACAAAAGCTGTAAAACTCATCCTCTCAGTTATTTAGAATTAATAATAATAAAACTCATGATAAAATTAGGGTCTGATTTTTTATTACTTTGAATCTCCTATTAAACTAGAGATGGTGTAGTAGATTGAGTTATTGGGCCTAATTTTTTAGCCTATCCTGAATCCTTGTTTATTGCCATGAAACTTTGCAATTCTTCTAAAAACAGAAAGAGTATACTTTCTACCTCTTGACCTTTAGCTATACCATGAGACTCACTTTGGCCAGTGGAATGTGGTGAAGTGACAGTGGCCAAATCTAGGACTTAAGGGGGTTTGCGCATGACCACTGGTTCTTCTGCAATTAAATGAAAAGTTATTTCCCAGAAAAATAGTTGCCACTTTGCTTGGAATAGACTTGAGTAAGGAGTCAAGCTCAGTCAGACCTACAACATGTTGTAGAGTCACTCAGAGGATCGATCTCTCCTTAGATCAGCCACTCATCAACCAGCAGACCCACAGATGTGAAGAATCATTGTCCATCATCACCACTTAGATTCCCTAGTTGTTGGTTAAGCAACAATACTTGACTGGTATAGAAATATAGAGAAAGAATATTTAGAATAAGTAAATAGCACTGCTCATGGATAACTCTTCTATGACCCAACACAAGCAAGTAAATTACTCACTTTTGGGATAATTTAGCAGATTTTATTTTTATAGCAATACATTTAAAACATAGGGGTGCTTAGATCAGAAATTCCCTGCATCAAATAATTTTTTTTTAAGAAGCAAGCACTCATGAGATATTAGTTGTTTCTCTGGTTGAGAAATAGGGGAGCTTATTAATTGAACGCAGAATAACTTCATAATGTTATTCTACCTGTATCATATTACATCATTCAAGTGTCTCATTTGAAGACAATGGAATCTAGTCTTAATTAAGCACCAAGGGATTCATTAAGCGGCTTACATAACTTACGGGATCATTGGGAAGGCTGCAAAAACAAACGATTTTGAGCTTCTAGGAATGATTCTCAAAACTCATTTCAGTACTGGGTCCCCGAGGTAGCCTAAGCGTGAGCCCTTATCAAGAAGTGGCTGCCCCTGCTGCCAGCTTCACAACCACCTAGCTGAGTTGGAATCACACAGTAACACTTTGCCTTCTTTCCCAGGTAACTCAGTTTTGAATCAGAGTCTCCTTATAGTGCATCTGATCAATAAAATAAACAGCTAGAAGGAGGTCAGTAACAGAATAATAAACAGAGTAATAAACAACAGAAGAAGCATTTGTAGGATGACTGGAGAGTCTACAACAGTGTAGGTATTGGGGAGACAACCGGAAACAGAACAGAGATCCCTGTCCTCAAGAACTTTCCATTCTGGAAAGAGAAAGAAAAAACTACATAAAAAAAATAGGATGTTGGATGGTGATACGTTGTCCCTGAAAATAAAGGCAGGAATGAGCAGGCAATGCCGTGGATAATGGTATGTACCCTAAATATTTTGGTCAGAGAAAGCCTCACTTTAAAAGTGACAGCTGAGCTCAATAAAAGAGTCTCAAAGGAAGGGAATGAGTGAGTTATGCAAACATCTGGAAGAATAGCATTCCAGAAAGAGGAAATGAGGAAATAGCAATTCACAGGCCCTGGGGTAGTAGGAGAGAGCAGACCTGAGTTTCTAGGGAATAACTAAGAAACCAGTGTGAAAAGAGAAAAGGGGAGAGTAGAACACAAGGGCCCCAGAGAAGCAACATAGGGACAGATTATGTGGGGCACGATAAGGACCTTGTCCTTTACCCTGAGTGAAATGGGAAGACATTGGAGGATTGGACAAGATGGGCAAATTAAATTGCCATTTTTTCCCCACGTTTTGAAAAAAAGAAGGTGCAATCCACATAATGTAAAATTAACCATTTTAAAAAGCGAACAATTCAGTGGCCTTTAGTACATTCACAAGGTTGTACAATGATCACTTGGACAAGATGGAGGATTGGAGGATTGGACAAGATGGGCAAATTAAATTGCCATTTTTTCCCCACGTTTTGAAAAAAAGAAGGTGCAATCCACATAATGTAAAATTAACCATTTAAAAAAGCGAACAATTCAGTGGCCTTTGGTACATTCACAAGGTTGTACAATGATCACTTGTATCGAGCTGCAAAATATTTTCATCACCTCTCAAATACTCTGTACCAATTAGGCAGTCATTTCCATCTCCCCTCCTACAGGTCCTGGAAAACACGGATCTGCTTTTTGTGTATATAAATTTATTTATTCCTGTTAATTAATATAAATAGAATCACACTGCATGTGATCTTTTGAATCTGACTTCTTTCACGACACATAATATTTTCAAAGTTCATTCACACTGTGGATGTATTACATGTTAGTGCTTCATTCCTGTTATGGCGAATAACATTCCACGGTATGTATCTACCAGGTTTTTGTTTTTGTTTTTGTTTTTTGAGTCGGAATCTCGCTCTGTAACCCAGGCTGGAGTGCATTGGCACGATCTCAGCTCACCGCAAGCTCTGCCTCCCGGGTTCATGCCATTCTCCTGCCTCAGCCTCCCGAGTAGCTGGGACTACAGGCGCCCGCCACCACGCCCAGCTAATTTTTTGTATTTTTAGTAGAGACGGGGTTTCACCGTGGTCTTGATCTCCTGACCTCGTGATTCGTCCGCCTCGGCCTCCCAAAGTGCTGGGATTACAGGCGTGAGCCACCGCGCCTGGCCTCTACCACGTTTTTTATCCAGCCATCATTGACCCACTTATCAGCTGTTTTCACCTTTAAGCTATTGTGCGTAATACAGAGGTTCACAATAGTACTATTATATTCCTGTGTACTATTTGTGCACCAGTAGTTGTTTCAGCATCAG
This sequence comes from Colobus angolensis palliatus, assembly GCF_000951035.1. Taxonomy (NCBI): domain Eukaryota; kingdom Metazoa; phylum Chordata; class Mammalia; order Primates; family Cercopithecidae; genus Colobus; species Colobus angolensis. The sequence continues at coordinate 2,890,178 of NW_012114711.1, forward strand.
TTTTCAATTATTTTGTGTGTACACCTAAGAGTTATATTGCTGGGTCATACATTAATTCTATACTTAACTATTTGAAGAATCACCAAATCACTTTCTACAGTGGCTGAATTATTTTACTTCCCTACCATCAGTTTCGTCACATCTTTGCCAACATCTATTACTGTCTGTCTTTTTTTTTTTTTTAATTATTATAGTCATCCTATTGAGTGTGAAGTGGTATATCATGTTGCTGACATTTTTCCAAAACAAAATTATTCTGGCTGCTATGGTGAGAATAGTCTGTATGAGGGTAAGGATGGTATAGTAACTGGAAGAGTATATATCTTTTTCGGTAATAACTACTCTGGTAGAATAGCAAATGAATTTGCATTATCTGTTAAAGAGATCTAGAAATGTACTGAATGAAAAACCATAGACCTACAGTTTTCCACACAGGGAAAATCATGTATGTTGTATTAAAAGAAAGAAGAAGAAGTAAAAGTAGTAACATCTTCACAAAATGGTCACAGAATTTATACCATTGCTTCATTTTTGAAAGAAGTCATGCGGTTCTGGAAGCCAAGGCCTGTGATTGGAAGTGAATTTTGGGCTCTGTATTAGTCATTTTCCCTTCAGTTAGAAACAGAAGAGCTGAATGAAAACTGGATTGTCATAATGGAATTAATTTTCTCATGCAACTGGTATACTAGTGGGATAGGAATAGCCTCACATTCAGTTTAGGACAAAGGCTCAAGTGATGCCACTACAGGTCCCAGTTTCTCAGTTTCACCTTTTTTGTGGTGTTTGCATATGACTTTAGTACTTCCAAAATTTATTTCTTCTAAGCTTTAAATCCTTCAGGAAAGTGTGAGTTTCTTTCCCAGATGTCCTAGCAAATGTTTCATAGTATGTCACTGATTCTGATTGATTATGAGCCAATTACACTGTACCCATTAAATCATCTATTACATAGATAGTGCATAGAGGAGAGCTGGATGGCCAAATGCCTGTGAGCACACACCAGGATGGGTGCTAAGCGACCAAAATACAGCAGGGTCAAATATACCTGGTTATTTTTCCTGACTCTACCAGTTATTGTTCTCTAACTTAGGTGTGTTATCATTTCTAAACCTGTGTCCTCAATTAATAATTGGGGCTGAAATTCTCTATTCTATATGTTTATTGAGAAGATAAAATGAGATCAAACTTATAAAGTCCTTTGTATATAATAGGCACTAAACTAGTTAGGTGATCACTAGTCAGTGAATACATAGGACAAACTCATTGTCAACGTTAGATAAAGGAAGCAAAAATAGACAACTTGCAATTCAACAGTACCTACTGAGTGTAGATTATGGACAAATCACAGTGATAGGTGATAAAATATAAAATAGTAAGTGCTATTCTATTTAACCGGTATCATGATCTAACATTGACAATGAGTTTGCCATATGTATTCACTGAATGAAGTTCAAAATTCTCTGTCTACAAATGCCTTATAATATTTTTTTAATTGTTTGCCCTTGTCACTACTTATTATTATTGAGATGACATGATTGGTTTATGAAATATCATAGATTTCATACCGTTACTGAAGTCATTCCTTGACTTCAGTGTTCATTTCCAGGCCACTGATACAATTTTTATTTGTATCACTGTTTCAGAGACTTATTTTGCAGATGATATGTCTTAGATTGGATTCATCTAGGGTAGAATTTGAGACAAGGATTTAAGTGCAAGTAAAGTCCTGGGAGATGATCCCAAGAAATGTGGAAAGAGGATTGTAGAAGTGTGAAAGGGAAGGGAAGGGAAGGAAGCCAAGAAGGGGTGTGTTTCAAGCCAGCTGCCACTGTGAGTAAATGGAATTTAATGCTTCTGTGGAAACTCTCAGAGACAGAATAAAACACATGGCTCCAAGTTATCCCACCTGGCAGGCAAGAGATTTATACACTGACACTCATCTATTTGTACACCACATCTCATGAGTTATTGGTTGAGGGATGATTCCAGTGGGCCTTAATTCTCCCACACTTTTGGCCTGTGAGTCTTGTGGCAAAATGGGTTCCACTAGCAAGAAAATGTATTCCTTAGGCAAGAAATGTGAGAGTTCTTAGTTGAAAAGGTAGGCTCTAACTTGTTAAGGGTCAGGGAATATGGAGGGGCACAGATAGCATCTGCTTGCAGAAATATTTTAGAAATATAATGTATCCCTTTGTTTGTGGTCATGTGCTTTCCATACACTGAAGAGATATATATACATAATTTCCTGCTTGCCAGTCATCAACAGCAGATCTCAGGCACTATATGTATTCTTGTTAAATGCAAATCCAATTTATATGTTGTTAGAAAGATTAATGCAGAAAATACAGATCTCATTGTTACAAGAAGAAGTAACAATTTGTGATGAACAGCCACCTACCCCACATTATATATATTTTGAAAAGTCATTTACTGTGAAGAGAGCAAACACTCTTTAATGCATATTTATAAAGATTGTCCTATTATCTGAAATACAGAAGCAGGGATGTGCAAGGTGAAGAATAGAGTCAAAGTCAACTTTGAGAGAATAGGAAGAATTAGGAAACAATGAAGGAAATTCATGGCTTACATAATCCCAGGTGGGAAGGTTTTTTGTAAAGTAGGAATAGAAAAGAGTGATTACAAAAGGTTGTTGTGAGTTTCACAAGTTTGGAATTATTTGGGATACAGGGCCTAGAAAGTTAGAAGAATTTGAACTTCAAGGGTCATTTTAACTGTATCAGTCCAAAAACCTTACCTGCTATCTTAGTCTATCATGAAGATGAGTAATCAGTGCTTCAGGAAGCCCTTGAAATTATGTGCAAAATATGTGTGTGTGTATCTGTCTTTGAGTAGGTTCTATTCCTTTTATCATATTCACAGAAGGGCTCCAGGCCCCAAGAAAGAATGAATTGCAGGTCTTTTAAAAATGTAGAGAATTTATTCACACTTGGGATTTAGAAGGGAAACCTCTTTCGAGTGACTTACTAAGCAAAATATGACAAGTGATGAGGTACAGAGAGACAGCGAGACTGCTGACTGTGTTAGACTGAGAATTTGGGCCAAGAGGAGGACAGAACAGATGATTAATTTCCACTGGACAGCTTACTTCAGAACGACACTACTAGAATCTCATTTACTCATTTGTCAGCAAATTAAATGTCAGCAAATTGGGCCAACATATTCAGAAGTTACTATGTGTCAGAATTGTTCCAGAGCTGGGCTAACCAATAGCAGAACAATTAGCCACATGTAGCTGTTGGGCACTTGAAGTGTGGCCAGTGCCACATATAGAAGTGATAATATTTTTGAGATTTATAATACCTTATTACATAAAATAAATATATTTTTACATTAGTTTTATCTTTTGCCATTTACTGTTTTAATGAAACTGCTAGAAACTTTAAATCACTTATGTGCCTCTCATTGTAATTCTATTGTACAGCACTCTTTCAGACACCAGCAAAGACCCTCTGCTTATGGACCTTAACTTCTAATGGAAGAAAGCAGAAAATCAACAATAAGCATCCCAAGTGAACTCTGTGGTAGGTAGAAGGTGATGAATAGTATGGGAAAACAGAGAAATAGAGCAAGAGAAGGAGATCAGGTATGATGAGACAGTAGCAGGCATTTTTCAATGTAAGGGTGATGGCAGGTTGCTTTAAGAAATTTGAATTTTTGAACAAAATTCCATGCAGGTATGGAGGATAAGTTTGTAGGCCGTGGAAACAGCAAGTGAAAAAACCTTAATGTGGAAGCTTGCCTGATTTGTTTAGGGAGCAACAAAGAGACCTCAGAGGCTGGAGAAGAGTGGACTAAAGTCAGCGAGGCAAAGGCTGTGGGAGATTGGACAGATCATGTGATGCTTACAGATTTAGACATTGACTCTGGGTGAAATAGGTATCCAATGGAGGGTTTTTAGAGGAGGGACGGCCCAAATTTGACTTAGATTTTAAGCAGATTGCCCTGGCTGGTATATTGTAGCCAGATCACAGAGAGCCAAAGATGGAAGCAAGAAAGCAGCTTGCAGGCTACTGTAGTAATCCAGGTGGGAGACAAAGGTGACTCAGATCAAGGGGGTGTGGTACAGATACTGAGAAAGGGTCAGATCTCAAAACCATACAGCTCACCAGGAAAATACCTCCAAAGCTTCAGACTTAGGACAAACCAGGGAGACCTGAAGTTACTAGCAGGTTTTGCTGCCAAAATAATATAGAATTTATTCCTTGGTCTGCTTATGTACAGATTTGAGCTCTGTTTCCTTTATCCCCACACAAGCTTTGAGTTATTTACATGTCCCTTAAACAAGCTCAAGCCTTTTGCTGGAAAACAATTATCCTTAGGAGTCGGGAGCTTTGCATATTTGATGATCAGATATGCATTTCCTGTTCAGCGTCTTTCTGGAAATTCTATTTTCTACCTAAATCTCAGATGGATGGTAATAATAAATGTTTGTTCAGCAGCAGCTAGTCCCAGATTGTTATCCTGTCGTGAACATATTTTATTTATTCGTCTTCATTTTTTTAACCTCTTTTGGTAGCCTTTCCTTTTCTCAAGGCTTTATACTTGAAATAAAAATGTGTGCTGCTTAATCTGTTCACTTTCCAGTTTCTCTCATTGAATTAAGTGTAATTGTATTTATACAAAAGGCCTCATGTAACCTGCTATGCATCATTGCTGATTTAAATAAGAACATGGAAAAAAAAGAGATCTTCTAACATTATATAACACTAGGGCAAATATTCCTCTTCTTAAAGTGTCTTTGTGGGGGAGTCTTTAATGTTGACTTTGTACTGAATGGGTACGTTGCCTTAAAAAATTAATCTAGTGTTAGGTTTGAAACAGGTAGGGGAAGAATGAAAGGAAGAACTTATCCCCATAAAGTATACTACAGCATCGATGCTCTTCTTATCTTGTCCTAAGTGAAATGAATTCCTTTTTTTAAACAAAAAGAACTATAATGTTCTGTTTATACTCATTCCAACTGGGTGGCAAAGTGTATCTTATAGTCATATCATCTGGATCACTTTCAGGTAGCATTTACTACCAAAAGTCCTAACAGAAGTCATTTATTCTTAGGCCTATATATATTTACTAATTATTTTTTCCTACCTAAATTTATCTGAATTTAATGTGAATGAGTCAATTGTTCAAATCCATTATGAAACACCACCAAATAAACTAATAAATAAGAACAAGCTGCTCTTGGCTTCTGACCACTTGCCTTTGAAGGCAGAATTGAATAGTTGGTAAGGCTGTGGTCTTTGGTGGCAAACAGATCTAAAGTTCTGCTGACCCCAACCCTCTGACTTATTAACTTTGGAACCTTAATCAAGATATTCAATATTTCTAAGCCTCTGTTTTCTCAATTACAGAAATAGAAAAGCCTCACCTTATAGTGTTGACTTGAACCTACAGGGAAATGAAATACTGTTTGTGCATTAGCTTTCAATGACTGCGTAACAAATTACCGTCAACGTAGTGTCTTAACTCAACACCTATTTCATTATTCCACAGTTCTGTAGGCCATAAATTCAGATAGGCTCAACTACCTACTCTGTTGAGGGTATCGTGAGGCTGAAATCGAAGGTGTCAAGTGTCGGCCTACCTAGGCTCCTAACCAAAAGTTCTGGGGGCCACAACTCCCCAATGCATAACTCTCTTCACTGAATGATGTTTCCAGGCTCATTCAGGTTGTCACTTGAATTTAGTTCCCTGTGGGTTTGGGCTGTGGTCCTCATTTCCTTGCTGGCTCTCAACCAGAAGACGTTCTCAGCTCCTAAAAGCCACTTTCACTTCCTGGCTTGTGCTCCTGTTCATCTTCAAAGCCAGTAGTAGCATGTTGAATCACTCTTGTGCTTAGAATCTTCCGACTTCCCTTCACGGATTCTCCCTGATGTCTTGTTTTATTTGTACTTGTTAGAGCTCATGTGATTCTGTTGGACTCACCTAGGTAATCCAGGATGCTATCACTATTTTAAAGTCGACTAATTGGTATCCATCATTATAATTAGCAAATACATGATGGTAACACCAGGGGCAAAGGTCATGGACCAAGATTCTGCTTACCTTAATTTGCAAAGTAATTAGCACACACTGCAACAGAGTAAATGCTGAATATCAGTTGTTTACAGCAGCAAGGAGGACAATACTGCCATGATGTGTGGTCTGTATATTCTAAATGAATGTGATACTCTGATGGAAATTCCAAGGTGTATTGCTCTGATCATATTTTAGATGTTTTGTCATGAAGTGGGGTGATACCGGAGTATTTCAACGACAATTTCATTCACCTGAAACTGAGGAACAAAAATCAGAGAAGAGCTGTTAATCCTTACACCTTTTCTGAGCCTTACAGGGGCTGGGAACCAGGTGGATTGATGATTAGACAGCTTCCTGCTCACAGTTAAGGGAACCTGTGTTCCTAAAGGGTTCCACATGAATGAATAAATGTGACAGAAGACATTGGTGACATTGGTGACAGCAATTTTAACTGGATACAGCAAAGAAAGATTGGGGATTTCCGAAAGAGCACAGTTGTCTCACTCAAGAGAAAAGAACATTCCAAGGACACTTGTCAAAGAGAGGTGAAAATGGATGCTTTATCCAGAATGAAAAGAGGCAAGGGTAAGAGTAGTATGTACGTAGAATCGAGACTGATTAATTGGGTGTTTAGTAATGTTTGTAATAATAAAAACACAATGGCACTTGGAAGAAAATTAAACAAAAACACACAAAAAGACAAGTCATCATATGGGTGATGCTGTTGACACCCTGTCCACATCCCTTCATCACGCCCCATTCCACTAGACCTGGGTTTCTCAACCCTGGAACTGTTAACATACTGCGCAGGATAGATATTTGTTGTGGGGGCACTGTCCTGCAGTGTATTGCAGGATGTTTAGCATCATCCCTGGTCTCTACCCACTAGATACTAGTAGCATGGTACCCCTCCCTCCAACTACCCTCCACTTGAAGAAACCAGCAAGGTCTCCAGATACTGCTGAAGGTTCCCCGAGAACAAAATTGGTCCTGGTGGAGAACGGCATGCTAGGCCAATGATCCACACACAAATGTGTTTCAGAATCACCTGGAGGGCTTGTTAGAACACAGATTGCTGGGCTTCAGCATTGAAGCCCCTGTTATAAGTCAAAGGTGCTGCTTGAGAATTGCATTTCTAATAAATTATCAAGTGATACTTGTGCTGCTGGTGTAGGGACCACACTTCAAGAACCACAGCTGCAGACACCAAAAGCTTCCTGGAGCAAACATCTGTCACTTTCCTTGAGGGTTTTCTCCGGTCACGTATATGACTCCTCCATCAACTAGGAATAAAATGCCAGGGAATAAATCCGTCCAGAGTAATTGCCAGCAATGAGGGAAGGGATTTGGTGGATGATTATCTCATATCCCTCACCTCTCAGGTGAGACAAAAGTGAGGCACATTCTTCATAGCCCCCGCAAGGTTCCTGACAAGATCAAGTCCCAGCAATCACCCATTCATGAACTAGCATCTGCTGGCTTCTTTCCTTCTCTGTCTCATTTTCTCTCTTCTCTACTGGTGCTTCTTGGGTTCAACTCCAGAATGAACTACTTGCATTCAAATCGTTATCTCCTGCTGGGAGAAGCCAAATTAAAGCATTTATTATAAATATAATTTCTAAGTGATATGGTTTGGCTGTGCACCCCCACCCAAATCTCATCATGAATTGTAATCCCACATGTCCAGGGAAGGACCTGGTGATTGGATCATGGGGGCAATTTTCCCCACGCTGCTCTCAATACAGTGAGAGAGTTCACATGAGAGCTGATGGTTTTAAGTGTGGCACTTCCTCGCTTTTTTTGCTCTCTCTCTCCTGCCACCATCTAAAACATGCCTTGCCTCCCCTTGCCTTCTGCTATGATTGTGAGTTTCCTGAGGCCTCCCCAGCCGTGAGGAATTGTGAGTCAATTAAACCTCTTTCCTTTATAAATTATCCAGTCTCAAGTAGTCTCTTTATAGCAGTGTGAGATGGACGTATACACTAGGTTTTATTTTTGTATTTTCCTTTTTATTTTTGTAGAGATGGGGTCTCGTTATGTTCCCCAGATTGGTCTTAAATTCCTGACCTCAAGTGATCCTACCACTTCAGCCTCCATAGTAGTGATAGGACTATAGGTGTGAGCCACTGTACCCGGCCTAGGTTTTGTTTTATTACTTATTTATTTATTTTGGGATGGAGTCTCACACTGTTGTCCAGGCTGGAGTGCAGTGGCGTGATCTCGACTCACTACAACCTCCGCCTCCCGGGTTCAAGCGATTCTCCTGCCTCAGCTTCAAGAGTAGCTGGGATTATAGATTCCCGCCACCATGCCCAGGTAATTTTTTGTATTTTTAGTAGAGATGGGGATTTTTCATGTTGGCCAGAATGGTCTCAAACTCCTGACCTCGTGATTTGCCTGCATCGGCCTCTCAGAATTCTGGGATTACAGGCGTGAGCCACTGCACCCAGCCTATTTTTAATTTTTTAAAGAGCTGTTAATTTTAAACCCTCTAGCTCAGGGTTTTTTTGTTTGTTTTTGTTTGTTTGTTTTTACCAGTAAAAAATTTGGCTCCTTTGCCACGGAACATTCGCAGTCTGGAGATATTGTTAGTTGTCACAAGTGTGACTGGGAGGTGCTGATGGCATTTAGAAGCTAATGAGGCTACTAAACATCCTACACAGTACAGGACAGCCCCTATGACAAAGGCTTGTCTGGTTCTGAATTTCATTAGTGCTAAAACTGAGAAACTGAGTTCACAGAAAAAAAGAAGAAACTAAAAGTTCCAATGAAGATGAATACTCAGAAATATGCAAGTGTCCTCTCTGAAATTAGAAGCTTGAGGTTCAAGTTCAGAGACTGATGAACTGTGGCCATACATCTACTTCAAAAATAGTAAGCATATTCATGTCATATTTTTTCTTTCTTATCCTGTGAACTGGAGTATTCCTAGATTTATTTCTGTAAGATTTTTGAATTCCTTAAAAGAAAAAACAAAAGAGTCTTCCAAAAGCAAATATTCAGTTTGCAACAGATCATCAGACTTGTTCTAAAGAAATACCAAATTAATTTTTGACATAAGATTGAATTGCCATTATATAACTGGAAGTTGTTATATTCAGATAGTTGCTTTTAGATTTTCTCATCTGTTAATATTGCATGATTTAGACCGGTTTCTGGATGCCTAACATAATACGGCATTTTTCTCAGTGCAACGTTTTGAAATGTTGAATGCTATCAAAAATGTTCAAATATTGATGCAAGAAAATTAACCTTGATAAATGTGTAATAAAAGATAATTGAAGAAAAAAGAATCATTGCATAGCATCAAGTGCTTCTTTTTAAAATACAAGTATTTCAGATAAATAAACTGGCTTATGGGTCGCTGGTTTGAAAAAGGAAAGAAAATGTGGGAAGAGTAAGAGAAGAAGCTCAGTTTAAATATTTCTCTATCA
>NW_012114711.1:2899700-2904247 GCF_000951035.1 Colobus angolensis palliatus
TAGCCAGGATGGTCTCGATCTCCTGACCTCATGATCCACCCGTCTCGGCCTCCCAAAGTGCTGGGATTACAGGCTTGAGCCACCGCACCCGGCCTGTGATGAATCTTAAAAGCATTATAGAAAAGAGACACAAAAGTCTATACATAGTATGATTTCATTTTGGAAAGGGCAAAACTGTAGGGACAGACAATAGGTCAGTGGCTACCAGAATATTTGGGCAAAAGGAGGGAACTAACTGCAAAGGGTTAGAAGCAAACTTTTGGGGATCATAGAAACAGTCCATATCTTGACTGTGGTTGTGGTTATCTGACTCTACACAGTTATCAACACTCATCAAACTATACATTTAAAAGGATGAATCTTAAAGCTCAATAATAATTCATTGCCTACTTTGAAAACATTCTAACAATCTAAACACTTAAGATTAGTATACTTCGGCTGGGCATCATGGCTTACGCCTGTAATCCCAGCACTTTGGGAAGCAGAGTAATCCCAGCACTTTGGGAAGCAGAGACAGGCGGATCACCTGAGGTGGGGAGTTCCAGACCAGCCTGACCAATGGAGAAACCCCATCTCTACTAAAAATACAAAAATCAGCTGGGCATGGTGGCACATGCCTGTAATCCCAGCTACTCAGGAGGCTGAGGCAGAAGAATCCCTTGAACCCGGGAGGTGGATGTTGCAGTGTTCCGAGATGGCGCCACTGCACTCCAGTCTGGGCAACATGAGTGAAATTCTGTCTCAAAAAAATAAAAAAAAAAGATTAGTATACTCTATGTACTTCCTATACTATGTGTATATTATACTTTACTTTTAAAAAGTTTGAAAGGTAAAGAAAAAAAAAAAAAAAGAGGTTAAGTGGCTTGTAAGGCATGCATTCCAGTCCAGACTTTGCTACTGCTGTGTTATGTGAAATGCTTTAATTGTTGCTACTGAATAAAAATACAGAAAGTGTTAGGCCGGGAACGGGCCCTGAAACTCACATAATCTCACTTTGATCTACAGAGGAGAAATGATCTCTGAAATATCACTAAGCTAGTCAGTTGTGGAGGCAGAAGTGAAAACCTAGGACAACTGACTCTCAGACTCTAGTTCAATTCCAGTTCAAGTGAGATTTTTAAAAAGTCAAACTAATCATTTGACACTACAGAAGTAGCAAATTTTCAATGAATTGTGTAATACTGGGCCTCTGTTTACACATACAGTTATGTGCCACATAAGATGTTTTGGTCAACAATGGTCGGGCACGGTGGCTCATGACTGTAATCCCAACACTTTGGGAGGCCGAGGCGGGTGGATCACCTGAGGTCAGAGGTTCTAGACCAGCCTGACCAACATGGTGAAACCCCATCTCCACTAAAAACACAAAAATTAACCAGGCGTGGTGGCAGGCGCCTGTAATCCCAGCTACTCGGGGGACCGAGGCAGGAGAATCGCTTGAACCCAGGAGGCAGAGGTTTCAGTGAGCCGAGATGGCACCATCGCACTCCAGCCCGGGGGACAAGAGCAAGATTTTGTCTCAAAAAAAAAAAAAAAAAAAGATGTTTTGGTCAACAATAGACCTCATATACGATGGTGGTCCTATAAGATTATAATGGAGCTGAAAAATTACTATCACCTAGTGATGTCATAGCTGTCAGGATATAATGAAATTAATTAAAAAAAATAAATTTAGTGGGCCAGGCACAGTGGCTCAGGCCTATAATCCCAGAAATTTGGGAGGCTGAGCGGGGTGGATTGTCTGAGCTCAGGAGTTCGAGACCACCCTGGGCAACATGGCAAAAGCCCATCTCTACTAAAATACAAAATATGAGCTGGACATAATGGCACATGGCCTGTAATCCCAGCTACTCAGGAGGCAGAGGCACGAGAAACACTTGACCCCGGGAGGCAGAGGTTGCAGAGAGCCAAGATCACGTCACTGTACTCCAGCTTGGGCTACAGAGTGAGACTCTATCTCAAAAACATGGCAAAACCCTGTCTGTACTAAAAATACAAAAATTAGCCAGGCATGGTGGCACTCACCTATAATCCCAGCTACTCGGGAGGCTGAGGTAGGAAAATCATTTGAACCTGGGTGGTGGAGGTTGCAGTGAGCCGAGATTGTGCCATTGCACTCCAGCCTGAGCAACAAGAGTGAAATTCCGTCTCAAAAAAATAAAAATTTAAAAATAAATAAATTTAGTGTAGACTAAGTGTACAGTGGACTTTTTTGGTTTGTTTCGTTTTTTTCGTTTGTTTGTTTTGTTTTGTTTTTTTTGAGATGGAGTTTTGCTCTGGAGTGCAGTGGCAGATCTTGGCTCACTGCAACCTCCGCCTCCTAGGTTCAAGTGATTCTCCTGCCTCAGCCTCCTAAGTAGCAGGAATTACAGGTACCTGCCACTATAACCGGCTAATTTTTGTATTTTTATAAGAGATGGGGTTTCACCACGTTGGCCAACCTGATCTCGAATTCCTGACGTCAGGTGATCCACCCACCCTGGCCTCCCAAAGTGCTGGGATTACAGCCATAAGCCACTGTGCCTGGCCAGTGTACAGTGTTTATTAAGTTTACAACAGTGGATAATAATGACCTGGGCCTTCTCATTCACCAACCACTCACTCCCTGACTCATCCAGAGCAACTTCCAGTCCTACAAGCTCCATTCATGGTAAGTGTCCTATACAGCCACACCATTTTTATCTTTTATACTATATTTTTATTGTGTCTTTTCAACATTTAGATACACAAATACTTACCACTGCATTACAATTGCCTACTGTATTCAGTATAGTAATAAGTTGTGCAAGTTTGTAGCCTAGGAAGAGCTATACCATATAGCCTAAGTGTGTAGTAGGTTATATACCATCTAGATTAGTGTAAATACACTCTATGATGTTTGCACAAAGATGAAATAATCTAACAACACATTTATCAGAACATAGTCCTGTCATTAAGCAACATATGACTACATTTGCTTTCCACTTCCAAAGATGCCACTGTACTACTTCAGCCTGGGCGAGAGAGTAAAATCCTGTCCTTAAGAAAAAAAAAAATATTATTATATATATGAGTTATCAGTGATCCTTTGATAATAGCAATTTACCCAAAAATGTACATTATGATAGCCTCCATTTAGGAAGCTCCAACTCAAAACTAAATCTTGCCATACCATCTACCCCTTCCTGTCTGGGGTCATCTCCAATATCATTTAGTCATGCAAAGTACCCAAACTGCTCTACTACTGGGAGAGGTATTTTAGGTACAATCTAGATTATATGACTCCTTTACTAACTCTTCTGAAAATTTAGTTCCTCTGAAACAAAGTCAACATTTTTAAGTCCACACATTCACAAACACCCCAGATCTTATCAAATTCTATAATATGAGATGGTGTTCATCGTGCTATATAGTTCCCAACAATATTCTCATAAAATTACAAACAAGAGCAGTTATGCCATACTTCTCTTGAAAATTGAAACATTAAGGAAATGCTAAATCAGTAATCCCTAGTTTCTCTTTCTATGCTCTGTAGCTATCTAAATGACCTTTTGACCCCGCTTTCCCTCCCATCCCTCACTAAGACCCAAACACTAACTTCTCTCTGACCTCCACCCCCTGCAAAACAGAAAAGAAACTAGTTTGTTATTTATACTTTTTGATTGACTGACTAGTTACACTTTAGTTCCTTTGATGTTGTTGTTGTTGTTGCTGTTGTTGTTGTTGTTGTTGCTGTTGTTGAGATAGAGTTTCACTCTGTCACCCAGGCTGTTGTGCAGTGGTTCAGTGACTGCTCACTGCAACCTTGACTTCCCAGGCTCAAGCAATCCTCTTGCCTCAGCCTCCCAAGTAGCTGGGACAATGGGTGTGTACCACCACATTCTGCTAATTTTTATTTTATTTTATTTTTAGTAGAGACGAAGTATCATTCTGTTGCCCAGGCTGTTCTCCAACTCCTGTGCTCAAGTAATCCTTCCCCCTCAACCTCCCAAAGTGCTAGGATTACAGGCATGAGCCACCACACCTGGCCCACTTTAGTCCTAGTAAGTTTTAGCAGTATGTTAATTCAAGCAATATTTACATTTTAAGTCATTTTATCCCTTATTGCATAATGAAAGGCCAATTGCTTCTCCATTAAAGAATTCTGACCTTCAATTTAACTTCAGTAAGCAAGTGAGAAAATATTTTGGAAACAAGGAAGAACTTGCAACCACACTTTGTATTCCTAGTCTTGGGGAGGCATGAACAACATTAGAATAGCTGAGAGGAGCTGGGCACAGTAGCTCATGCCTGTAATCCCAGCACTTTGGGAGGCCGAGGCAGGTGGATCATGAGGTCAGGAGATCGAGACCATCCTGGCTAACACAGTGAAACCCCATCTCCACTAAAAATACAAAAAATTAGCTGGGCATGGTGGCATGTGCCAGTGGTCCCAGCTACTCAGGAGGTTGAGGCAAGAGAATCTCTTGAACCCGGGAGGCAGAGGTTGTGGTGAGTCAAGATCCCATCACTGCATTCCAGCCTAGGCGACAGAGCAAGACTCTGTCTCAAAAAAAAAAAAAATAGCT
>NW_012114711.1:2904293-2938457 GCF_000951035.1 Colobus angolensis palliatus
CTTTCAAGACAAAAAAAAAAAAAAAAAGAGTTTTAAGGGATGTATTTTCATGAGTTAATTTAATTTAGCATGTTAATTTTTTTCTATGGAAGATGTTATCTCTTAGCTGTAAAGTGAAGAGAGTGTATCCAATATCATCCAGGTGCTATTAAATCACATTGAATAAGGCCCTCATTTACTAATGGAGGAGATTAAATGAAAAGATATTCAGTGTAAATTAAGAGAATAGCATTATATGTACATAGTTTGTTATTTATTTTGTTTATTAGAACAAGTGTTTAGTATTTTTAAAGTGTTGAGATTTCCATATCCATCTAGAAGGAGAATAAAAAACCAGCACTCTCAGAGACCAAGAAAAAAGCAAAAACAAAACAAAACCCAACCCCTCTACATATTATAATATGGGCATGATGTCTCAATTTTTATGATTCTGAATAGGAGGGTAAGCATCCTGAGCTATATTGGGTGGGCTTTTCTCCAAGTCCACCCAAAACAGGAAGATGATTGTCATATTCACAGCTTTAGATAAACTGTAATATAAAGTGATTTGCATTGAGAGTGATTATATATCAAACTTAGAGATGCACAGTTCATGAATGGAACACATCATGGGACCCTAATTCCCTTTTGGAGCATAAAATGATAATTAAAAGACAAATCACACTAAAAAGAATTTTGTATTGACATGTCATTAGATGAGGTCAGTTTATAGGCTTTGGCCATCTTAATGCAGTTTATTATCTCTTGAAGGCTACTTTAAAAATCAGGATGGCTGTATCTATCTAGAATAGACAGATCAAAACAAATGAAAACATTTGCCAGGTTTGAAAAACCACTCCTGAAATGCATGCTGGGAATTCTAGTGACTTAAAAGGAAGATCAGTTAGAATGCTCAGTTTAAGGGTGACCTTTGTCTTGCAATAGCTATGTTACCCAAGACAAACCAGCCAACTACTCAGAGAAAGAGAATTCCCACGTGGAAAATGCTATGCTAACTACATTTAACATAAGGTTACCCTGTTGAACAAGCATGATCAGTTTCTCTGCTCCTCAGTGTGGGAAAACACGTGCAGTGAGGTGTGCTACTTCAGCAAGAATGCACTAAACAGTATTACACTGCTTGCAAGAGTGACTGTACACTCGTAAGCATTCAAAATCTGTCGGGAAATGGAGAAACACTGATCACGTTTAAGAAAATGTTTTGAATATTTTGAAAAAGTGTATACATGCAAGGTGCTGCTGTTGTTTTGAGTGTTGTTATTTGTTATAAGCTGCCCTTAGTGAATCAGGATTGTATGGTGAGGCAAAGGTCCAGCTGAACACTGCTTGACTTGATTTAGCGAGGACAAATTTAATAAAGTGAAAGTCCAATATGAAGAAGTGGAAACAAGTACATACCCACTCAGAATTCAATCTCCAAATTAGATAGAGTTATTGTTGACTTACTCGTTTGTGGAATGATATTTAATGTAGCAGAAGCCATTTCTGAAATAAGTCCATGTTGGTTCAGAATTACTTTGATTTTTTCCTTTGAAGATACAGTAAGACAAAGGATGATGAATAATGAAGGGACTGGGGGATTACAAGGGAAAGGTAGAAACTCAGGTGATTTTGAAGTCAATGGAGATGAATGGAAAAACCAGGATACACTTTGAACGGGATTCGTCATAGGTCAGTTTCTTCAATCTCTAATAGCCCACTCGAGCAGTGTTTATATTTGAAGGGGAGCCAGATGCATTTGAGTGAATGTGATTATCCAACAAACTGGCTACAGTGGAACCCAATAAGAATTGTTTTTGTATGTTACCATCATCTATGTGAAAAAATAATACAAATAGCCATGTCTCTTCCAGACCTGAGTACTCAGAGAATTATAAAACATTTTGCTGCTTTACTTTTATGTCTTGTACTTGATGTGTTTTAGGCTGCAATAAGAGTAAAATTTTTGATACTTCAAGCCAAATTTCTGATGCTATTGGTTAATGAGTGGGACAAGAATATTGAGATGAAAGTATAACACATTCTTTAAAGCTTCTAAAACATTAGACCCATTTTCAGAGTGAAGGATAAAGCCAGGAACCCTTCTGGCTACTAGATATCAGGCAGCTTTATTTTTATTCCAGTCCTTCAGCTACAGGGGAAAAAAGAGAGTGAGGGAAGAAAAGGGAAAAGCCAAATAATATGACTGTATTTCATTTTCAATTCTCTGCTTTGGGGGAAGAGAAGAAGAGAGTATTAGTCAGTGTTTAGGCTGTAGTTCTTTTTTTTTTTTTCCTTTTAAACATATATACAAAAATGACCCCAATACCTTTCTGATTGATAAAGTGAATAAGGTTAGAATGAAAATTAGGAAGTATTTTTCAATCACACCATTTTCTTTTAAAACAAAGGCAACCATCTATGGGATACTGAGGCCTTAGCCTGTGATCAGGACATAACCGAGTAGATTAATATTAATTTGGAGAGGAGAATGTTCCTACTCCTTAGAACTGGGTGTATCTTTCCTGCTTCTCTTCCACAACTGTCGCAATAAACCTGAATTTTAAACAATTGTAAACAAAGCATTTGAGCCTATGAAAGAAAAATTATCGAGACAAAACCAAAAGCCACAAGAGTCAAATCTGTTACAGTATAATGTGGATCAAGAAATTGTTTAGATAAACCCCAAAAGATATATAACATTTAATTTGACAGCTTTTCCAGGAAAACAACCTCATTGATTTAGGTTTTAGTATGCTAACCCAATTCTGGAAAATTCAGGCCATAAGTATTTAGTTGAACTGAAAGAAAGGTAACTGCTGTTTTAATTTTAGAGGATATTGCAAAGGTTAGTGGTATGTTTTTATGGGCATAACATGCACAATTACAGCAGGCACGATTGGCCAGAGTGCATTATATTTTACACATAATTAGTCTAGACATGTGTTGGAGCCACTTAGTAGAGGAGAGTGTGGCTAGTTTGCTAGTACTTGCTTCAGCTTTGACATATTCATTTTTAAAAAGTATTTGCCTTTGATTTTTCATAGTAAAGCAGTTTTCGTAATAATATTGGGTAAATAAATAGGTATTTTCCAGAGCTATATGTTATCTTAAGTAATTTATGTCATTATTGATTTTTTTCCAGTAGTAAGAAAGTTAATAGTTGGAATTGTATGTAGTTGCCATAGTAACATGCACAAGTCTATTTTTCTTGAAGTGGAAGCACACAATTAATCTTTTTTAAACCTATTTTACTATGAGAACGTCCACAGAATGCAATAACAGAGATCTGTAGTCCTAATAATTTTTGTCATTTTTTTTTACTGCAACTGTCTAATCTTTTCAGATAAAAAAATGTTAATTAGAATTGTTTCAAACTTGAGAATAAATAAACATATTTTCTGTAAAAAAAAAAAAAAGCTTCCAAAATATTCAGGGTCCTTTTGTATTATTTTACATTTTATGGAGTTCATTAACGTTCCACCCAAACAAATTTTAAATATATGAGTCTTTTATTACTTTTACATTATGCATTTATTTAAAACGAAAATAACATTCAACTTAAGGTGGCAAGTGTAACATGGCTCTAGAATGTATTAACATATTTTATTTTTATATCATGTATTATTCGGCTTAAATTTGCATGTGCATATGTCTCTATTTCTGTGTTCATGTGTAGTTTTCTCTCACAAAAACTACTCCCAGTATTCATCAATTAATGCTAAATGAGGTTTTTAATGTTTTTGATAAGCTGATGTTAATCTATATTTCTAAAACAGGGTCACAAAATTAAATAGCTATATGAGTCAGCCAGGCAATGAAAATCAGTGAAATGGTCCAGGTGGAAGATGACAATGAGGAATGTGGTCTGGAAATCAGATGCCCAAAAGAAAAGTGGCAGCTCCACTTTGAACTCCCGTGAGTACTGATGTATGCAATGTGCATCCAAACTTTTCCTGATTTTTAAGAGAAGTCAGAATTTTGAATGTTAATATAAAATCTGTTTGCACATAAATCTAGGAAACCAAAGCAGTAGAATTTTTGAAGAATACACCAGGAAGGGTCAGAATCATCCACTGTTTTCATCTGGATCACCAGCTGTCATTCTGTATATCCTACTTACCTCAAGGGGCAACTTCAATCTTGGAAACAGAAAATCCTAAGATGTTGGTGCCACTTGATCCAACTGGAAAATACTGGCATTTACAACTCTTGTTTTACAGATGCAGAAAGCAATATTTAACTGATTGGCTGCCACTCACATCATGAATCAGAAGCAGCCTTAAAGAATTCCTTCTTGATATTTTAAGATGAAATATAATCTTGGATCTGATGACTGAAATTGTATGTTGAGATGAATGAGGGCCGCAGGGGTTGGGGAATCATTGAGGAATAATGAAATACTTTGGACTTGAGCTATGTTGGTAGCTGATTGAATTATGCAGGGGAACTGTGGTGGCAGAGGCTGTGTAGAGAGACAGGACAGAGAATGTCCAATAACACCATTGTTACCTTAGATTCTATGTTATTCATTGGAATCATCATGGTCCCTTGGCTTTATTAAGTAAGACACTTCAGAAAGAAACAGTTTTGAAATAAGAAGTGTTGGAAATGCCAGGCTAGAGTTTTGTGGTGGCCACTGGGTACAGGGGACAGGAAGGAAGGAAAAGTGAACGGAGTGAAGGGAACACCACATGTGGCACAGTTCCAGCAGTCCCTATGCTGGGCCTGGGTAGAGGTGGCATCTGCCACTACTACATCCTGTTTTGCTCTTCCATCTCCTCTGATTTTTATAAAACCAGCCTGATACATCGCTTCATACCAGAGTTATGAAAAAAGACCTGTGGAATCCCAATCTTTGAAGCTCTGCCCTCCCTTCACTCTAAAGGTCAGTCAAGGGAGTACATGGAGATATCTGACAAAATATTAACAGAATGTGAATTGTTGTTAGAGTGGGATTAATTAAGCCATATGATTGCGCTTCACCAAATTTCTTAAGGTCAGGAGTGAGGGCTTTGCTAAAGAAAATATTTTAAAGTAGCCTCAGTAGAATATTAGAAAAATGTGATAAATTTGGGGGTTTCTGGTCATAACTTTGCCTTGAAGCTCTGCCATTTTTTAACAACTGGGTGACAGAGAAAGTCACATAGCTTCTTGTGCTCTTTTATGATAACTATGTATCTTCAGATGCATAGGTCATGAGATTTTTGTGATTGTTTCTGAAACATCTTTTTTCTTTTATGAAAATAAAACTATGCCTACTATTAAGAAAAGATAACTTCATTATCTAATCTGAACTATTATATTAGAATGACTACTACAAAGAACAATGCCATGTTTCAGATATTTAAAAATTTTTTATAGTAAAATATAGAAATCTGGCAGAGAAATGAACTCACAACAAAAATCAGTCTACAATAAATAAATCATATAATACTATGCCAGACCATGAATCACTGAAGTGATTTAATGAAACAAAGTAACTTCTAAAATAGTTAGTATTCTTTAACTATTTTACACCATATATCCATAAAGTGTAAACTGTACTTCTTAAAAAAAGCATAACTTGAAAAAATTCTAAATTTGAAATAAGTTTAGATGTACAAAAGGAAAACAAAGACATTGCAAACATAATATGTAGATTTTCCATATACACTTTACTTCTCCAAATGTCTTACATAGACACAGTACTATTTAATAAAATCAGATAATTATGATACATCCAATACTATTAACTGATTTTCACATTCTACTCAAAATTTTCCAGTTGTTCCACTAATATCCTCTTTCTAGTCCAGTATCCCATTAAGGATCTTATATTGCTATAAGTTTCATGTCTCCTTAGGCACCTCCAATGAAAATAATTTCTTAATCTTTCTTTGTCTTTGTGTCACTTTATCTTTCAACAGTGCTGGACAATTATTTTTTAGAATTTTTCTCTATTTGGCCTTGTTTGAGAATTGTGATGATTTGATTGAGGTATTACTGGCCAGAACACCCTAGAAGTGATTGTTGTGTCCTTTCTGGTACATCATATTAAGAGGTACATGAAGTCAACATGCCTCATTTCTGTTTACCTAACTTTGATCTCTTGGTTAAGGTAACTTTTATTTTTAACCATCTAAGTAAATGAAAATTATCAACATTTCGATTTTCTTTAAACAAAAAATAGCAGTACATATGTCTCTTAATTAGATGTCATCTGAAATTGAGCCGAACATAAATTATAATAATTCACTCTCACTAAATAGTGGATTCTGATAAAGTATCATTACACATTTTGGTATGCTTATTAAAAGTTAATAGTATAAAATAAAACATTAATTCTTCCTATACTTTTTTTGTTGTCATTATTGTTCATATGGACATGAAAAATAATCTCAGCTACATTATGGAGAAATCTAAATTTAATTTATAAAGTTTAACATGGCTTTAGTAAAAGAATATTGTGACATATGAGAAGTATTTGCATAGAAATGTTCTTTGTTAATTCTGCTTATTAAGATGGTTTCAGAGCTGTGATATCCATTTCACTATTAAAATGTGACTTACGACTAGTAATTTCTTAGGTGTTCTGTAACAAATCTATAAAGGTTAAGTGGCATTTTCTTCTGTCTTCTTTGATCCTACTAGCATCTCTGATGATTTTCCCCAAATCATAAAGCAGGCTTTCAGACATTTTCAGGATATTGATACAACGCCCCCTGAAGGTGTTTCCTATGGTTTTAATTTGCAGCTACTTCGTAGACTCGTGAGGGCTATGTTCCATTTCCCCAGGGAGAGTATCTCCTCATCTTGCAGTTGGAGAGATGGTGCTTATTATATTTAGAGATAAAGACGGTAAAACAGAAGTTTGTTTTTCAAAGAAAGCATTAATAGCCCATTTTAATGCTTGGCCTTTCAAGACAAGATAAGAAACTAAATAAAACATTTTGTTATAACCACTGAATTTCCACATTGGCAAAGTCCTTTCTGTATCTTTCATAATAATTAATTAGAAAGAATGAAGTTATGATGCAGAAGCCAATCTGATGAAAGTGAATTGAGGTTGGATTTTTTTTTTTTTTTTTTTTTTACACAGCTCTCAAACAGCTAACCAGTAATAGTCTAGCATGTCTCCTCAGTCTGAGACTCCTCAAAAGCCACTGCTTATTTAATGACATTTGTTAAGCACTGAGTAGACTGAACATACATGCATAGCCATAGGGGTTTGGGAATAAAATAAGACAGGTGTTTGTAGCAGTTTACAAAGCACTTTTATATACTCTTATCATCGAGATCATCACATTATTCTTTGCACCAGCAATCAAGGGGAGATTTTATTACTGCTATATTACAGAGAAGGAAACTGAATGTCTGAGTGAGAAAATCATTGGCTAAAAATTACAAAATTATTTAAGAGATATCATTGAGACTTAAACCCAAATCGTCTAACAGGAAAAACTGCCGTATTTCCATTAAACTACCCTGCCTCTTTTACAGAAGTCATGTTCAGGTTACAAAGTAAGGCTCTGAAAACTGTTGACTTTTAGACATCTTCAAACGGGATTGACGTATGGAAATGGATTAGACTGGAAATGGATCTCTGTTTTTAGGTGACTCTCACATTTATATCTCCCACTGAGATCTCTCTTCTGAGCTACAAAACCGCATACCCAATTGCCTACTTGATATCTTCCTATGTATGTCTCAAAGACAACCCAAAATTAACATATCCCAAACTATTAACCCCCTTCCAAATCCACCGAATCTGAGTGCATGCCCTCTCACTGAATATAACATCATGGACATTGCTATAAACTCTAGAAACAAGGAGGAAACATTGACATGTCCCTCTCCCTCCTTCTCTTCTTCCCCCCACCATAGCCAACATATTATGAAAATCCTGACAATTTTCACTCCTGATTTTCTTCAAGTCTGTACTCTTTCTACATCTCCATTTTGATCATCCTAAACCAGATGATCATCATCACAGCCTGGACTTCTGCCATAGCTTCATGTTTGGAACTCCCACACCCATTCTGGCCTTTCTCCAAAACGTTTTCCACTCTCTGGATGGAAGGCTTTTTTTTTTTTTTTTAATGCAAATTTGATCATACTTAAAACACTCAATTGGCTTTTCATTACTCTTTGGATATATCCAAGATCAAAACCTTAACATGGCTTATAAAACCTTGAATTGTTTGGCAGCTCCCTAATTTTCCAACATCACTTCATATCAATGCAAAACAAACTCACAATTCCCAGGCTACCTCCCACAATGGTAACTGCCCATCACCCTCCCTGACTTTCTTCTTCACTTTGAGCAGGTTAGTTTTCATTGCACCTCAGGATTTTAGCCAACCCTGCACTTCTGCTTGGCATGTTCTCCTTTGCCACTAACTTTTACCTGTTTAATTTCTATTATTTTTTCTTGGATCCCAGTATAACTGTCCCTTCTTCAAGGGAGTCTCCCTGGCCTTGCAGATGTGGTCATATCCTCCCTCTAATAGGTCTATGGATCTGTACCTTGTGCCTTGTACCCACTACTCACACTTATAATTATCAGTCACTTCCACGAATCAATTAATGCCTATCTGCACCTCTCAAGTGTGATTTCCATGAAAGCTGAAATGTTGTTTCTTTTGTTTGGCTCACCTTTGCACCTCCTCTCCATCTACTATCACCCCTAACCAAGAACCTATCACATTTGATGAAAAGATGAGTATATGAATACCATTTTCCCTGGGCCCTTTTCATTTAGCTGAGGAAATCCATGTTCCCATGCATGAGGGGAGGACTGCTGTTGTTGGGCCAGGTTCAGTAAAATATTTATCCCAAGTTGTGAATATAAAACATTAGAGAGAGAGAGTGAAGTGTGATCCTGTAAGAAGCAAAAGTCAAAAGTCAGAAGACTAGTAAGCAAATATTAACAAATGAGGGCAAGATGAGGTTATAAACTGGGCTGAGATTCAAACCCAAGAAGTCTGGTGATGAGATTAAAAATCTCATTATCATTAGGCCTGGTCAACCCCCTTTGTTCCTTTTTGAGGCTTTTTGGTAATAGCTCCATAGTTTTTGCTTTGGAGAACTACTCCTTTCACATTTCAGACTGTCTTGGAAGGGTAATAGACCAGAAACAGCCAGACTCTCCGTAATTTAGGGCCAAACTGTCTCTCTTGAATTTTTAATCCTGAGTGACATGACCCACGTACAAAAAGTATTTGGAATTAATTCATTCCTTGCCATGGAACATTAATTTTGCTTACCTAAATACTAGAGTGCCTTGGTTTTTGTTCTTTCTGAGACAGGCTGTTTAGGTTTCCCTTGATTCCCATATTCTTCCAATAAATGCTTTTATCTATGTATCTATTTTATTTAACTTCTCTCTGTCATCTATCTATCTATCTACCTAGCTATAATTTATCTATTATCTATCAATCAACTATCTAGGCTTGAGATGACACTAGTTTCTGTTGCTTATAGTAATATGCACATTAAAGTCACTGTAGGATTTAGTCTGTGAATGAATTGCAGAAAATTGATGCACATTTTTGATTAACATCCCAGTTTAAAATAACTGAAAAAGATAAGCTGGGATGAAAAATATAAATGAAATATTAAAAATTATCACAATTTGAGGGATAAAATACATGCAAAATATGCCTTCTGTTAGAGACAATTTTCTTTCATTAAAAAAACTGTAACAAATTAAATTTAAATTTTTCTGGCAAGTACACACATTTTATTTTTATATATATTTTAAATGAAATTATAATGAAGGATATATTCAAGCAGATTGACAAAACCGCTTTGACAACTCAAAGGAATACAAGTTTAAAGGGAAAAATCAGACCCATTATGATGTTCAGTGGCACAGAAAGAGAAGAAGTTCTGCCAGGGGGTCCCCTCAAGCTGAGACAGTGCCCCCTGACCATGTGGAAAATTGAATTCCTTTTTGTTTTAAATTCTCTTTTCAATTTAAGGATGAAACTTCCAAATAATTCTATTTACTTATCCATCACTTTTGGGCTTGGAAAAAAAGCCATCTGTGTACTCACTTATTTTATCTTAGTCTCTGCTCTAGATGTCATTCTCATTTCAGGAACTTCCGTGTAGAAGTGAGAGTCTGGAGAACAAAGTGATGCCCTAACGTTAGCTGATGATCCATATTAATAGGCATTTGAAAAGAATAGCACAACAGAAATTGCTGTTTAAACGAATGGTGCCCTGTCTTAAAGACAAAGTCCTCCAGTGACTTCTAGATGAATTCAATATACCTTAAATACTGTGCATTAGAAAAAGTTTATTGTTGATCTTATGGAATGAATACTCTCAGAATTTCTGCCCCTTGAAAATTTTCTACAATAAAAATTCTGATTGTTAGTTGTTTGCTTAAAATTGGTTAAAGAGTGACAGTGTTTGCATGATTGTTTATTCTTTCTTCCACAATATTGAAAGTCATTTATTCATTAATTCTGCAAGCAGTATTTGGAAACCCACAGTATATCTGGCATTGTACTAGACACTGTAGTTATGAAGATTACTCACATAAAGTCTATGTCCTCAAGTAAGTCAAAGTTTAATTTGGTAGAAATAAATATACATGATGTATTCAATACGATGCATTTGGCAACTAGAAACAGAAAATTGGATTCCACTTCATGCATAGTAAAAGAAAATTCAACAGATCAAAAGTGAGAGCAATGCATCAGATTGCTTTTTATCTTTTCTTTCTGTCATAGTGAATGTGCTGTCTTTTTTCATAGACTTGTGCATTCCATAGTGTCAAGATGCCTGCAGCAGCTCCATGCATACCATCCTCACACAATAGTCTTCAAAAGCCAGAAAAGAGAGGGAGAGTCATGGGTCATCACTTTTGCAAGTTTTTAAATTTAATTAATTTAAGGTAAGAAAAATTACTCAGACATCTTATGACAGGCCTACTTCATTTTTCTTTGGTCAGAATTGTGCCCAATGACCATTTCTAAACCAATTATTAACAAGGACAATGGAGATACTGACTTGTTTTTCAATAGTCAAAATTTACCCTCTGGTGTTGGAAAGGGACCCAGCATCAACTGAAGTGCATGACTACATGATTCTTGAACAAATATGAATAAAGAAGAAAGTACGGATTGGGTTCGTGTAGCCAACTGGAAGTCTACTACATGTAGAAAATTGTAATTCAAGATGAATAATGCTGTAAAAGATATATGTACAAGATCTATAAAGTTTCATAAAATAATCTGAGAATGAAAAATCTTTTTTGTATTTCTAAGTTGATTAGTTATGACTATCAGTGCAAGAAGAATTCACAGAAGGATGAAAAAAAAAATCTAAAATCCTGGCCAATTCTTGTCAAAGCGTAATTTCTTTGTTAACAAAAACCTCTTTTCCAGTGGAAAGAAAAAACATTAGGGAAAGAGAAAAGAGGAAACAGGGTTTTTTGCTCTGTTCTATCTCTGAGTCCACATCAGTGGTTAATGTCATGTAATAATCTCTAAAATCTGGTTAAAATTTCTCATGAGTGTATTATGAAACTTAAGTGAAATAAATGTATAAATGTAAGTTGTGAATTTTAAGTTCCCATACAAATATAATGTGTATTCATGCATGTATATATCACACTTCTCTCTCTGCCCATCCATCTTTTTCTCTGATCAACATATTCAGTCAATGCCCATCTATATTTACAATATCCTCTTGTTAACTAATGTTATGTACTAAATTCACAGTGCTACCTACAGCCAATTCCATCATAATTTTCAGAACATCAAAACTATCAGAACATCAAAACTATCAAAATCAAAGTGACTTTTCAGTCAGATGGGGCTAAGGCATCTAAATTGTATATTAGCAGCTCCATGTTGCACAGACAGGTATGTGAATCTCTGCTGCATTATGGTGCTTTAGAAAGAAAATAAGAAGACATTTTTTCAGGTAATTATGCATTTGTCTTTGCCTTCCCAGTGCAATCTTAAAGTATGGGGATTTTTTTTTCTAGCAGGCACTAACTTTCCTGTTCATATAATAAATGCTAGTCAAGGAAATTCTTGTGGAGAGACATGAGGCCATATGTTATGTTTTCAATCATCCAAGTCCTCAAAATACCTTTTATTACCTATCTTCTTTCCCTAAGGAACCAAAGTTGCCTATTGAGATAGTCTTATTCCCCCAACGTAATCTCATAAGAATTGTTAAAGAGACCAAGAATTTACACATGTAAACTGGCTGCCTACAATAACTGTACAAAAACAACCTCACAAAATCATCCACATCTTGTTAACTTTCGAATCATGTTCTTATTAGAAAAGTTTTCCTTTTTAAAATCTTAGGCACAGTAGGCTTTTCTTGAGGATGTCTAAGAACTGATACAGAAAAAACAGAGGAAGCTGAATTTGAAGGATATACAATTTAATGCCCATGTATTATCCTAGATACTACATTAGTCTTTCAAAAGGTGTCTAATCTTATTGAATGAAATCCAGATATCTTCAGTTGTATTTTAGCACTTGAAGATTACTGGGAAATGAGTCCCCCTTAGTCATCCCAGGTAGCTAGGAACTTGGAAGTGGGAAATAAATTTTTCTTTAAGAAGGCAATCAGAGAATAGATACATAAATACCCACTAAAGCCATAGGATTGGATGCATTAACACATTCAAAGACTGTATGAATTAAAGGATTTTGTGATGATGGGATGCTCATTCTTAGAAGCTCATGAAATTGAGACCACAGAGACAAAGAGTGGCAATCTTCATCCCAAAAATTGGACTAGCAGAACCCTGGCAGGAAGATTAACCACCAGATCACCAGATGGATGTGGTAGATTATCAGATTTTGTTGCCATCTTACATTCGAATCATTCAATTATACTGCTGTGATTTTTTTTTTTTTAAAGAGTTTTGCTTTTTCGACCCAGGTTGGAATGCAATGGCACAATCTCGGCTCACTGCAACCTCCGCCTCCCGGGTTCAAGCGAGTCTCCTGCCTCAGCCTCCCAAGGAGCTGGGACTACAGGCATGCGCCACCTCGCCCAGCAAACTTTTTGTATTTTTAGTAGAGATGGAGTTTCACCCTGTTGGTCAGCTGGGTCTTGAACTCCAGACCTCGGGTAATCCACCCGCCTCATAGTTATGTACCATTATTGAACTTCTGACTTTATGAATCAATCAGCAACTCAATCCCAAGGCAATGACCCAAGATACAATCTTACTTTTTACAGTGGCAACTTTACCAAAGCAAATACTAACTTGGGAGGACTTGACTGTATGGCGTGTCTTTTCTAGGCATCAACCCATTAAACCATTAGACATTTCCTTTCATACAGGCTTTGAATTTCTATAGGATATTATGCATTGTCTTTTGAAATTGAAACCGTACTTAAAGCCACTTTCATTTTGTATACCTGCAATCCTGCTCTGTGATTTTATGTTACTTTTTTAGACCTAGAATGCCAATTTTTCCACCTCTGTTTTTTCTCCCTACAAAAAAATCTTATCTTCTGTCAATCCTAGTTGCACACCAGAATGAAATCTGGACAATTATAGTATCAACTGCAATCAAGACAGTTTTTATTCTTTTATTCATTTTGGACTCCCTAATATGTAATTTTCTAGCAAAAATGTGTTTGTAACTGATTTTTATTCCTGATTGTCTCAATGACCCTAAAGGAGCCCCATTTAGGACTCAAGTTATCAGGGCATATATCTTTCTTACTAGATTACAGTCTACTGAAGGTTCTTACATAGCACTGTATGAGTAAAGGTATAGATATTATCAACGTCTTCCACCAAGTGCTTAAAAAGTTAGGTGTCTTTCAGTTTTCAGCAACATACTCAAATAGGCGTAAGTCAAGAAGGAATTTAGGGGTTCATGTTTTAAAACAATTAAGGTGTATTGGCTTCAGGTTCAGGTGTATGCAGATACTTAAGTAATATTGTTAAAAATCTTTCCGATTCCTTCTCTGCAGCTGGCTTTCCAGTTTCTTCCTCTCTACTCACAGGCAGTCTAGTTCCATTGGTAATCTCCAGTATCTCCTGGCATGTATCTTCTTAGCTTTAATACCAGAAAATCTCATCTTTCTAGAGAGCTTTAACAAAAGTACACCATTAAGACTCATTGGCTATGAATGGCCAGGTCAGATTCACAAGTGAATCTATATCCTGGAGCTTGGTATAGATTCAGGCCCAGAATAATCATAAGGTGAGAAAGTGGAGGATGGGTGGATTCTCAAGAGAATGGAGATTCTTTTACAAAACAGGATGAATAGATGCTAGGAAGTTCATAAGCAGATTTACAACAGCATACTGGACACCATTTCTTTCTCATTGTCAATTATCCCAGCCACTCTTGTGGTGACCAGTTCCTTACAAACTTCAATCAGCTTTTTGAAAGTGCAACTAAGAGAGTCTCAACTCAGATCCATATCCCACACTCTTAGCTCCTGCCCTGGGGCTTCTCTGACTCTGTGGTACCAGGTATCCACAGGAAGCTATCCAGCACTCAAGCATGTACAAACTGGAGAAGGGAAGTAGTTAACCCCTTTGGTTTACACTTGATTCACAGGGGACATGAGCTAGTGGATTAAATACCTCTGCCTTTTGTCCACAAGGGACCTGCTGGATTGAGTATTAGCCATCCCTAGTATTGAATTATTGTATTTGTCTTCCTTCTGGTCTCTCTTTCCTGGTACCTGGATCATTCTCTCCATATTGTATTTGCATGCAAGTGGACTCTACCTTAGTATCTTCCTGGAGAAACCCAAGCTATGACAACAGGTGCCAGAATTGGCCCAAGAAAGTAGATCTTCCAGATGGATTTTGCAGCTGGATCACCCATGGGCATATGGTGAGTGTGGTAGAAATTAGTGAAGGAATTACTGTGGCCTGTGCTAGGACACTGGTTAGTAAGACTGTCCTGAGTGGATTGGGAAGAAGTGCATGTGAAAGAATCAGCAATGAGTTCTGAAATAGTCATGATGCTTAAATAGTGTGGAAACAATCACGGTTATAAGAATTGAGTAAGCAGTTTTGGAAATCTTGAAAACACAAATGATAGCCTAAGACAATAGTTAAGTTCAATAAATGTCTCTGTCCAATGCTAGAAGAAAATAGCCACTCGTGTATATATAACATTGGTTTTCCCTTTTGTTTTGCTTGCTTGTTTTTATTGTAAAATATTTTATATACATAGAAAATGACCTAAAACATATGTATACAGGTGTGAAAATAGATAAATAGTAAATGACTATAGCACCAGTTATTAAATAAAGAAACAAAAGATTATGAGCTCCTTAGAAGCCCTTGTACCATGTATATCATGTGGTACTTACATCTTATTTCCTGCTAATAGCCCACTTCCCCAACTCTAAGCAAACCTGCCCTGCCTTTTATGGAAATTATTTCCTTGCTTTTATTTTTAATTTTATTAGTCATTATGCTTCCCTAAGCAAATAAACTTTAATTATGTTTGTTCTTGAACTCCATTCTTTTTAGCAACATAATGTTCCAGAGATTTATCCAGTGCTTGTTGATATTCTTCAGCAGACCTATATGAGTTGTCAATATCTGGCATGTTTTCTGTTTGTTCCAAGCCAATGTCATACCAATGATTCAATATTTGTAATATAGACTCCTGGACTCACCCATATAGTTTTGTGTAGCTGTAGCTCATCTTTTTTTGTTGTTATTTAGTGTTCCATTCTACAAGCACAGCAGAAATTATGTCTCCTGTATTGTGATGGACATTTTGGTTATTCTTGTTTGGAGGCATCATGCACAATGCTGCTACCGACTTCCTTGTACTTGTATTGTGGTACAAATGTATGGGAATTTCTCTAGTGTATATATCTAAGTGCTGTCTTAGGGTTTACATACCTCCAACTTTAATGGATCATGTTCAATCATTTTCAAAATGTAGTTTGCATCCCCACAAACAATATATGAGAGTTCTCAGTTCCATGTGCCCACAAACACATGACATTGTCAGACAATTTTTGTTGATCCAGTGGGTGTATATTGATGATCACACTGTAATTTTCATATTTATCTTCCGAGTTGCCAGTGAGGTGAGCAGCTTTTAGTTTGTTTATTGGCCATTTGGCTTTCTTTTTTCATGAAGGGCCCATTTAATTATGTTTAAATTAGGCAGTCTGTAGCTTTCTTATTTACTTGGAGGACTTCCTCATCTATGAGTTACAAATACATTCTCCCACTCTGTGGCATGTCCTTTTACTCACGACTTTGGTTAACTTTTTGCTGAAATACTTAATGCCAGAGCTAGCATCAATGACTGTATGTATTAGTTTTTTCCTCACTTATAATGCAGAGACATTATTCCTATTTTGAAAGAGTTGCACACCTAAGGATCAGCTTACCTGTAGGATGAATAATGAGTCCTTGACTTAATAGTCTTCATAAACACTAAATGATGGGGTTAGTGAAGAAAATAGATTGAAACAATCTCTTGTCCATATTCCATGATTTAATTTCACATTGCTTCTCTGGAAAGGAATAAATATGCAATCGCTTATGAAATGCTGTGCATGTGTGTGTGGGTTTTATGTTACTGGTTTACCTTTGGAAGACAGAAATAATCTCTTGAGCCTAAAAACCTGTATGCGTCATTATTTGGTCTATTTTTCTGTTTCCTAAAGGGAAATAACTGGGTCCTTTGGAACTGAAAATGAAAACCTGAGTAGCTGGTGGAAGAAGCGAGAACTCACAGGCTATGGAACTCACAGGCCATGTTTCTGGATACATCACAACATTTGCAAGAGGGAAGTTTTGGTGTCCCTGTTGGTATATTAGCACTCCTTTACTCCATTTCTCTGTAGCTGCTCAAGCGAGTGACAAGTAAGTATGTCGAGACCAAATGTGACATATAAATTACAATTTCCCCTGCCCCTCTAAAAGTTTATTCAGCGTCAACCTTTGCACCAACACACTGAGGCATAATAGTTGATAATTTATGAGTGTAATTTGAAGGAAGCAATTCTGCTTTGTGATTATGGTAGTAAATAAAAGATTCAAATCCTCATTGACCCACCATGAAATTCAGCTTTACTTTTTTTTTTTTTTTTAACCTTGATATTGTTTATGGAAGAAAGGCCACAGGTCCAAGAAAGGTGACAGATATGAAGAAATGTAGTGATTGCAAAGGCCAAAGACAATGGCAACAGAAATAAAGTAAATTATGGGAAGGAAATAAATGTAAGTTCAAATTTTAGAGTGCTTTTATTTATTTCACTTGTGAGGGAAAGGGCTTTGGAAAATGAAGGTATGTCATATAGTTTGGCAATATAACGGATAGGAGAAATGATAGACTGATGAGAGCCTAGAGGAAAGACTCGGACGGAAATTACTTTATGATTTCATGATTAAGATACTTTGAAGAAGCATTCACTTTCTTGATAGACGAGATATACTGGTGTGAGCCAAGGGATTCACTAGAGGCTCTCTCTCTCAGTAAAATATCTGCCCTGCAGACTGAGATGGCAGCCACAATTGGGCAGCAGTTAATTATACTTTTCCTTGGGAATTTAAAAATAGATATCTTTCCAATTATTCTTTTAGACTAGAAATCAAGCAGGAATGATAAAACCTTTGTCGTTATGAAAGGGTGCACAAATACTGAGATTGCCAACTGGATCCCTTCCAAGTTTCCTTTAGCTAGAGGTCTGGATTCAAGTTCTGATCAATTTAGAGATCAAGTGAGATGACTGTGAATTTTTATCCACAGATAATAGCATGATCTGAAGTGGAAACTAGGGGTACATGCAACCTAACAAGTGTGTTAGGCTCAGAAGCTGAATAATTTGTGACTTTGGTGAAAACAGTCAGAATTCCATTTTAGTAGCACTACATTTTATTTCTACATAAGAATTCAGCATAAGTGCTAATAATAATGATTTTGTTATATGATATTCCTGCCAAGATTAATATTTGATTTAACTTAGTTGCTCTATGATAAAGCAATACCCTGCCTGAAGGTTTGTTCACTAAATATTTGTTTTGGCAAGTATTACATGTAATAATTTGCATCTATCCAGAATTATTTTTATTTTATTATGAGCTTTAACACACTAGCTCACTTTTGTTTTCAGTTGCAAGATTTAATAGAGTGAAAGCAGAGCTCCCATACAAAGGAAGGAGACCCAAAGAGGGTAGCCGTTGATGGCTCCAATACCTGGGTTTATATTCCAATCATTGTCCTTCCTGCTCTGCTCTCAGGCGATAGATGATTGGTTATTTCTTTACCTCCTGGTTTTGCCTAATTAGCATTTCAGTGAGCTCTCCTTACTACTTGATTGGTCAGAGTGAGCTAAGTTGCAAGCTCTGTGTTTAAAGGTGGATGGGGTCACCTTCCCAGCTAGGCTTAGGGATTTTTAGTCGGCCTAGGAAATCCAGCTAGTCCTGTCTCTCAGTACCCTCTCTCAACAGGAAAACCCGAGTGCTGTTGGGGAGGTTGGCTGACAACCGCACTAATTGCTTCCTGCTGAATTGGGGTGTAGTAGGGGTTGTGCATTTGAGATTTCCTTGGGAGGGGTGCCTTCGATGTCATTATCATCGGAGCATGGGCTAGCAGGCCGGTCCAGGGGTCTGCGGTAGGTCTTATTCATGGACTGCAACTGGGGCTCCATTTGAAGAACAATTTGCAGTTTTACAGCTTTGATTCTGGAAGAGACAAACTTAACAAGGAGATTAAAGATACAGGGATTGAAATGCATGGCCTACAGCGCAGGGGATTATTTCTTTGGCACACTTCGCAGGCCGTGACTATCTGCTTGATAGTTTTGAAAAGGCCTGGTCCAGTAAATAATAATTTGTCCATCTGATTGGTGCTACCAATGCCTAAGTGATAGGTTTGGTGAAGGGTTTTAAGTGGTTTCCATTGGTTAGCTGCAGGCAAAAGTATTTTTCCTTCTTTGGTAGCTAGCCATCCTGAGGGGAGGAAACTATGTCCTCGTGAGGTTCCCCATTCTATTTCTTCTGCTGAGTATTGGGACTTGGCTTCCCGGAGGGGATTACCCATACTAGGGGTCCTTCTATAAGCATTTCTAATGGAGGGTCCTGCCTTGTGTCTCTTTTTGCTTTACTGTCCGCTTGGTGGTTCTCTTTTATTTCCTTTTTCTTTCCTTTCTGATGACCCCAGCGGTGTAAGACTGTCACCTCTTTAGGTTTCTGTACCTCAATAATAATCTCCTAATGGCTTCCTGATGTTTGATAGGTGTTCCCTCGGAAATTAGGAATTCCCTTTCTCTCTATATTGCTGCCTTTGGTAGGGAAAGGAGGCAGAATCTTTTAGTTTAATTTGAACAGGATGGGCATTCTTTGCTCGTCCATATTGTTCTTCTGTTGCCCCGATTTCAGGATTAATTCCTTCCTCAAGCAGGGGACAACAAACGGGCATTCCTTCTCCTATGTTCAGGTGTATAATGGCCCCTGCTTTTGCTAGAATGTCTCTCCCTAACAAGGGAGTGGGGCTTTCAGGCATAATTAGAAAAGCACGTGAAGAGTAATGTTCCCCAGTCACAGCTTAGTGACTGGGAAAAGTATTTAGTGACTGGCTGTCCTAGGACTCCTCGGATAGTGACAGATCTAGAGGACAGTTGTCTGGGACAGGAGAGTAAGACTGAGAAGGCCACACCACTGTCCAGGAAACAGTTAACCTTCTGGCCCTTAATTGTCAAGCATACCCGGGACTCTGTGAGGGTGATGGCATGGACTGGTGCTTGCCCTGGGCACCCTCAGTCCTGCTGCCGGATCATCTGGTTAGTGGCTTCTGACTCAGAGGACCTTCATTCCCTGGGGCAGTGGGCCTTCCAGTGATTCCTTTGACATAAGGGGCATGGAAAAGGGCATGGCTTATTTCTATTCGGACAATCTTTTTTAAAGTGTCCTTGTAGACCGCACTGGAAGCAAGCCCTATTAGGCATTTGATTTTCCCAGCCTTTCCCTTTTCCAGAGCCTCAAAATCTGCTTGTCTGAGGGCCATGACTAAAGCGGTGGCCTTTTTTTTTTTTTTTTTGTATCCCATTTTTCCTGTTCCACCTGCTCCTCTTGATCTCTATTATAAAAAACCGAGGTTGCCAAGTTCAATAGGGTTTCTAAGTTTTTCTCCAGGCCTAAGGTGGACTTTTGAAGTTTTTTTCTAGTGTCTGCAGCTGACTGAGTGATAAACTTATCCTTTAAGATTAGTTGGCCTTCAATAGAGTCAGGTAACAGAGAGGTATGCTTCCTCAATGCCTCTCTTAGTCTCTCCAGAAAGGGAGTAGGATTTTCTTCCTTTCCCTGTGTTATAGTGGACATCATTGAATAATTCATCGGCTTCTTCCTAGTTTTCCTTAGTTCTTCTAGCACGCAAGTTGGCAAATGTCTGCGACAGCAATCTCCATGTTCTGATTCTGTGTCCCAATGAGAGTCTACACTGGAAACTGCCTACTGGCCTGTGGGGAATCATTCTCTTTCCTCTCTTGTCATCCTATCATTGACCTGACTGAGATAACAGAGATAGCCAAACTCTCGGGCTGCAGTTATGATGGCACTTCTCTCATTTGGGGTTAGTGTCTGATTTAGCAGTAACATTATATCTCTCCATGTCAGATCAAAGGATTGCCCTAACCCTTTGTAAAACATCAATATAGCCATCAGGGTTATCTGAGAATTTACCTAGGTCTATTTTAATTTACTCTAAGTCTGAGAGAGAAAAAGGTACACGCACTCTGGCTGAGCTGAATTCTCCTCCTCTCACCACTTGGAGGGGGCATAATCAGGGAATACTGGCACTCTTTGATTCATTGTTTACCCCTTTGTCTATCTCCTTTTGGACCGTTTGGGTTGAAGGGGGGTACTTATTAATTGGCAAAGGAGTCAGGGGGACGCTGGGGTAGGGAAGTAGACTCTGAGGGCTTCCTGTAGGGCATAAATCACACTTTTTACATAATTGCGAGTTGTCTCTTAATGAAAAAAAGTTTGTACATATGTCACTTAACTCCATTTGCCTTCTTTTCTACAAAAGAGGTCTAGCTGTAAGGTGGTGTTATAATTTATACTTCCCTCAGGAGGCCAGGTTTCTCCCCCTTGAAGAAGATATTATGGCCAGGTGGTACTGCAGAAGAATATAAGTCATTTATTTCTCAGCGTCTGAGGGTCAAATTGGTCCCAATTCTCCAGAATACATCTTAGGGGCGTTTTTTCCTTTGGGGGAATGTTTCCCATTGCTTTGGAGATCCCTTCATGGTCGCCAAATGTTACCAGGGGGTCCTTGCTCCCAGAGCTCCCAAGATGGTGGTGGGCCGCTTCCAAGATGGTAGCAAACCTCGTGTTTTCTGACCTGGGGTTCTTGGCCTCATGAATTCCAAGGAATGGAATCTTGGGTCATGCGGTGAGTGTTACAGTTCTATTAGAAGCCGTGGGTCACGGAAGAGAACCATGGAACCCAGTGACTAGTGTTCAACTCGATTAGGACGAACCCGGGCACTTAGTCATGCAGGAGCAATGGCAAGCCTTTAGCCCAATCTGGAGTGGCAATGGGTGCCTTCGCTGGATCAGGAGCACAGCGGACACCCTGCTGGATCCAGAGGGATGGAAGTCAATGGCGGGTCTGCAAGGGCGGCGAACAGCAGTGGTGGACCTCGAGCAAAAGCTCAGCTAGAGCCGTAACTGACATGGACCAGAATAGAGTGCAGTTGCAAGATTTAATAGAGTGAAAACAGAGCTCCCGTACAAAGGAAGGAACCCAAAAAGGGTAGCCCAGCTCACTTTTTTTCATAACAACCATGTGAGGAGGAAAGACAACTATTACAAATGAAGAAACTGGGGCAGAGCTATAAAGTAATTTACCCATGCTACATTGGTACTAAGTGGCAGAACTGTGACTAGAAGGCAGAATTCTTACTCTCTAAGCCAGTGTAATGTCTTTACTAATTTTCCCACAGAACATGATGTTAGTAGTAATAAGCAGTAGCTAATACGCTACTATGGCCATGTTAAAGATGGATTATCAAGTACATATTATTTATCTGTGCCTAATAAATACTCAATACAGTTATCCCTTGGTATTTACGGGGATTGGTTCCAAAATCCCTGTGGATATCAAAATCCTCAGATGCTCAAGTTCCTGATATAAAAATGGCATAGTATTTGCATATAACCTATACATATTTTCCCTTTTACTTTAAATCATCTCTAGATTACTTCTAATGTCTAATACAATGTGAATGCTATGTAAATAGATGTCATACGGTATTGTTTTTTAAATTGT
Source organism: Colobus angolensis palliatus (assembly GCF_000951035.1). Taxonomy (NCBI): domain Eukaryota; kingdom Metazoa; phylum Chordata; class Mammalia; order Primates; family Cercopithecidae; genus Colobus; species Colobus angolensis. The sequence goes on from NW_012114711.1 coordinate 2,926,520, forward strand.
ATTTTTATTGTCAACTGTTATTTTTTATTGTTTTATTTCAAATATTTTTGATCCATGGTTGGTTGAACTCTCAGATGCAAAACCTGTGGAAACAGAAGGAATTGTCTTCTCATGTGATACTTTGCTATCTCCATCTGGGACCTCTCTTCCATTTCCAGTTTGATCTCTAATCCCTGCTTTTCCAATTCTGCCTTCCGTTCTGCCAGCCATTCACACTCAGATAGCAGTTAAACTTAACTCTCCCTGAAGGTTATGTAATAAAATTTCTTCAAGGAGTATTTACATTTAACAGGAACCTAAGAGATCCTTCAAGGCACTAATTTCCTATGAGTTTGTCAGAGAGACCTGTCAAGCGCCACTCACATCACAAAATTTATGAAGACAAACCATGGAACAGAATTATTTCACACCTATGAATCAAGTGAAAAGAAGGGGCTGATAGCTCTTTCTTCCTTCTCCTCAAGTTAATGTATATGTTTGTAGCCTGATGGAAATGAAAGCCCATGAGATTTGGAGTTGGAGTCCAAGCTCTGCCTTTTACTAAGCTGGGCGACCATTTTCACTTTTATTTTCTTCCGTAAAATAAGGTTGCATTACTGCCTACTTTGCACAGTTGTTGTGAATGCCAAGAATAATCCCACATCGAACATGGCGGAGGGTACATGTTTCCTTTTCCATTGCAATTAATGTCCTTGTTTGAGCTATCCAGAAGTACATCTGTTAGGTGGCATTTAACAGAATCTTTGTCTATCTGACAGAAAGAAGTGTCGGTACCTCAGCAACACCAGCCCTGAGTGATATTTATTGACAGTTACTGTGAGCTCGGAATGAATGGCACAAAGTGTTTTACATGTAAAGTTTCATCCTCTGTACACCCTGTAATGCCTGTCTGCTAGAGAAGGAGGCAAGTCTAGAGTGTTAAATAATTTGCTGTTTGTCACTCAGCCAAAAACTGGATCTTGAACTCAGATCGTCTCACTCCAAAGCCCAAAACTTGTTAATCCTAGAACCGTAGTAGTGGAGTTAGAAAAAGAGCATTTCTGAATATTTTCTGGATTTTATCATAATGAAATGAAATATCATCTCTTTCTGTCATGATCTTAGACAATACTTAAAGGTAGCCATTTGTTGCAAGATCTGCATCATATTACCTATCCACAAATATGAAAAACATTGTCCACAATTGATGTTTGAAATTTCACTTGAGATTAACTGGCTGATATTTCCAAAAGTAGATTAATATTATAGGAAAGTATTAGGGCTTTGAATTTATCTTAAACATACAAATTCAGTTATTTTGATTTCAAGGATTATTTTCTCCTTTTAATGTTCACTAAAAATAATCTTAGTTGTGGGAAAGAAATTTAGAAAAAAAAATGCGAGTGACTAAATCCCTTTTTAATACTCTGCAGTATTTACAGCATAAGATAAAACTATTTTTCTTTTCTAAACAGAAAAAGTGTGGCTAGTGTAGAAGCCTCTTACCATTTGATTTGCTCAAATGCCTTCTGTATTTGTATTTTTTTCTTCATAAAAATAAAGAAGAAAATCTCAGGGAAAAGCTATTTCCTAGGACATTATTTTGGAGATTGGTTTCTTTCTCCGGAGGTGTAAAACCTCATTGCCATCTTTCACAGGATAATTTTTTGGAATATAAGCAGGAGATTCTAAATTTATTGTCTTGTGCTTTGTTTGGCTTCAGATTAAAAAAAAACCCATGACCTTTGTTGATATAAACTGAAACTAAATTTGGAATGCGCTGTGTGCACTTGGAAATGAGAAGGTGAGTTTGCCAGTTATGAACTGCATATGTATATATGTGTGTATAGTATATAGATATGCATAATATGCATACATTTATGTTTGGTAGTATGTATATGTTGGAAGTACATATTGTTAAATTATTTAAATAGAAGGGTTTTGAACAGATGAAGGAATTATTAAGGACAAATGAGAATTTTTAAATTTACTTTGGGATTTTGAGAGAAAAATACTTTCTCAAGATAGTTTGGCATACTGAAAAGAGTTTATATTAAAAAAACCTTTGTTGATATAAACTGAAAATAAATTTAGAATGAGTTGCACTTATAAATGAGAAGGTGAGTTTGCCAGTTATAAATTGCAAATGTACATGTGTCTGTGTTGCATATGAATATGCATAAGTATGTATATATTTACATTTGGTAATATGTATATTAATGTTGGAGGCAGGTGTTGTTAAATTATTTAAAGAGAAGGAGTTTTAGACAGACAGATGAGGAAGTTATGAAGGGCAAATGAGAATTTTAAAAATGTACTTTGGGATTTTGAGAGAAAAATATTTTCACAAAATAGTTTGGCACAGTCAAATGGATTCATATATATAATTTTAAGCTTGTGAGTTTCTTTTACACAGTTTCTGTCTAAAAGCGATGCTACATAAAATGGACAAAAAATATAAAGTCAAATAAACCTGGTTGTGGGTTGAAACTAACAAATAATGACCTGCTTAAAGCCAAGGTTGGTCTTTCTCTTTCTTTCTTTCTTTCTTTCTTTCTTTCTTTCTTTCTTTCTTTCTTTCTTTCTTTCTTTCTTTCTTTCTTTCTTTCTTTCTTTCTTTTTTTTTGTTAAAGGATTTGTCAAGGGCAAAGATTGTTTAGTTTTTGCCCTGTGACTGTCTCACTATATACAATGTGAGAATAATGTAAAATTCCATGGATGAAAGATGGAAGAAATAAGTAGTGAAAGATAATGCTATCTGGAGAACAAATTTATTATATTAGGCAGTTTGTGATTTTACAGTGTTTTAGAGGTTTACCTTCTGTGGTAAGGATGCCAGCTCAGAAGGAAACTTATCATTCACTCTTGTATTTTCATCCTGGAAGAAAATTTTATGTAAGTAATAATACTAGGTGATATGACACAATATTATTCTACCTGAAAAGCAAAGCTAGGAAAGAAAAGTTTTAACTTTCTTTTGTAGGACTGTGCCATTTGTTCAATGGCAAATTAATATAAGCCTTTTTCTTGGAAGATTGGGGGCATGTACTTCTAAGATGGAAATGCTGGGGCTTTTAAACACTGCTAATATTGTAGTGCTAAATCTACCATTCTCTGCCTAAATAGATAAAATATTGCACTAAACAATACAGCAAACTCCTTTTAAAGCTGAAATTGCTATATGAATTGTTAACTAGAATATGATCATTTCTGAGTGATGTTTCATACCTTTATAAATATCTTTCATCCTTCATTTACTCATCAGTGCTTTTCAATTCTCACTAAATAAGAATTATTTAAAGATTAAGCAATGTAAGCAGTTGCTTTTAAATTATCTTAACGTTATACAATCCTTGCCACTCTTACCATTGGAAGGCCATAAAATAATTTGAATAGAATATGTGACCAGCTAAAATGAAGATGATTTTATTATTCATGAAACTTTAACATGAATAGTTTAGAGCCTGAATTTCTCCATTATATTAAATTATGGTGCAACATAAAACTGTCAGACTAGGTTGTAGACTCATATTCCCCTGGAGTTTCCTTATGTTTTCCTTTAAGATTTCTTTCCTCTAATACCTATAAATTCAATTTTTGGTTCATATCTTTTTTCTGATATCCTAAGCCTTGATTCACTGACTTTTTCCTTTCTTTTGGGTTTGATGTCAGAAACTGATAATATCTTAGAAACAACATTTTTTATGACAACATAAAAATTCAGTAGTGACTAATATGCTAAGTTGATAAACCCTTAAGAGTTAGAATAGATTTTTGGGATAAACCCTTGTGCAAATGTCTCCCAAGACTGCTGTGATCTTTTCGAAGGAGACTTTCCCCCTATTCCAGAACTCAGGGAAATGTGACACCTAAATTCCTCCAGAGTAGATCTACTGCCATGAAGAATGGTAGTCATGTGCACTGGCCTTGGGAAGAGACAGAATTGTAACCTGTCTCTTCTCACTAAAGGATCTGGAATATATCTCTGAGTCTTGCCTTTCTCATTTGCATAATGAGGCTAATTGCACCTCACCAACATAGTTGTTGTGAGGAGTACAGAATGTCATTCACGAAAAGCACCTAATATGGTCCCCAATACATGGTGATCATTAGGATTTTTATTGTAACTGGATCTGTAGACTATGGAACTCAAAAGACCACATTCTTTTTTCCTCTGTTGGACCTAGAATTATAGACCAGAACTATAGAAGGGTTTTCTGAACGGTTATCATAGTTATAGTATTTCAGGTTGGTTCCTTGGTCCCTGTATGGAGGGAAAACAGCAGTTGCCTGCTTCCTAATCTTGTCATTTGAGGGGCTAAAAGCAGGAGCCCCTTAAGGCCACATACCATAGTTCTAAATATTTAAAAGTTATAAAGTAAAGCTAATAAAATTTCCAGTATAATGTTTTATGCTCTTAGCTTAATAAATATTCCTTCATAATGACTTAGAATGCCACATTCAAATTTTAAATGCTCCTTGACTTCCTTGAAAAATCCTTGAAGTCCCATGCTGAAACATGGTGGCTGCAGGCCATGTTTAGATCTATATTATAAAGTACTTATATTAAAGTTTCATGAATAATAAAATCATCTTCATTTTAGCTGTTCACATATTCTATTCAAATTATTTCATGGCTTTCCAATGATAAGAGTGGCAAGGATTGTATGATGTGAAGTTGATTTAAAATGTCTCTTTTTCTCTCAAACTCTGTCCTGCACCATGAAGGGCTTTGTGTGCATCCATGGGTCGCTTCTGCATGCAGAACAAGACTGGAATGAAAAAGAACAATCTAAAACACAGGATCCAGGCTAAGAGCCATTTCTGTCTGGCTGTAAAGGATTGTTGCTATTATTCTTGAGTGCCACCAAATCCAAAGCTGACAGCAACTTGCCTCTCTTTAAAACAGTGATTCAGGATTTTAAATGGAATATTGATCATACAAGCTGGAAGAGATCCCATGACACTTTATTTGAAATTGGGACATCAGAATTTGGTTGGGTCTATCTTTTACTAACTCTGTACCATAAAAAAATTATTTGACATTTCTGAACCCTGTAAAGAATAAGATTAGATTATGGATTCAATCTGTTGCTGCATAACAAATTACCTCCAATCTTAGCAGCTTTGAACAACAAACATATACAAACTTAGTTTCTGGAGGTCAGGAATTCAGGAGTTTAGCTAGATGGTTCTGGCTTGGAGTCTTCCATGAGGTTGCCATTTAGAGGTCATTCAAGGCTGCAGTCATTTGAAGGTTTGACTTGGGCTTGAGAATTCACTCCCATGGCTAGTCACATGTTCAGTTCTGTGTTGGCCTTTGGCAGGAATTTTCAGAACCTTGCCATGTGAGTCTTTCCATATGGCTGCTTGAGCATCCTCATGACATGTCAGCTGGTCTCCCTAGTGGGAGTGATCCAAGAGACATAAGCAAGAATGTCTTTTATGACCTACCCTTGTAAGTCACATACTTTCACCTAATCCTCAAGAGGAGAGAGTTAGACTCCACCTTTTGAAGGTAAGAATGTCAAAGAATTTGTGGACATGTTTTAAAGCCATCACTGGATCATATATGTGAAAATAAACACTTACAAAAAATAAAGTGCTCCAAATGGGACACATTCAGATAAGGAACCCTTCCTTCAATGCCCTCCCGGAATTCCCTCAGCTTACTTCTCCCAGAAGCTTCAAAGCCTTCTAAAATTGTTTGGGTTTGATCTTTACAGTCTGGAGGCACCAAAACCCTAAGATTTGCATGGGTTAAAGAAGAATCAGAATCTCAGAGACATTAAATGGCTAGCCAAAGGTCACACTGCTAGTTGGTGGAAGTCTGAGGAGTTTGTCCTAAGTGTGTCTGACTTCAAATCTTCTCATCTTAATCATTGTGTCACATCATGCCATAAAGACGGATGAAAGAAGAAAGAAGATATAAACACCCAGTATTATTTTAGGACAATTTCATGGCATAAAGTGTAGATTTTCGTTTTAGCTAACATTTTCATGAAGGAAAATCCTTGAGGATGTTCTCTCCATTAAGAAAAGAAGAAAAAAACTCAAGATAATTATAGAGTCACATGCAGTTGTAAGCGTTAGTAATGTAAATAGAAGCCTTGTACACTTTGCCTAATTTCCACAATGGTAACTTTTTTAGAGCTATAGTATGATATCACAACCAGGATATTGACATCAATCAATCCACTGATCTTATTCAGCTTTCCTAAGTTTATTCTTTTATGTGTGCATGAAGTTCTACACAATTTTATCACCTGTATAAGTTCATGTATCATCACCCTGGTTAAAATACTGAGGGGTTCCTGTGCCACAAGGATCCGTCCTGTTCTTTTTTTTTTTCTTTTATACTTTACATTCTAGGGTACATGTGCACAATGTGCAGGTTTGTTACATATCTATACATGTACCATGTTGGCGTGCTGCACCCATTAACTTGTCATTTACATTAGGTATATCTCCTAATGCCTCCTGTTCTTTTCTATCCACACCCATTGCTCTTCTTCCCCAATTTCTCTACCTCCCTTTCTAACTGTCTGTCACTAGTCTGTCCTCCATTTCTAAAATTTTGTCATTTTGAAAATTTAACATAAGTGAAATTATGTAGTATATAACCATTTGGAGTTTTGTTTCGTTTTGTTTTTGCTCAGCATGATTTCCTAAAGATTCATTCAAGTCGTTTTGTATATCGGTAGTCTATTTCTTTTTATTGCTGAGTAGTATTACATGGTGTATATATACACCTTTATACCACAATTTTGTTTAACCATTCAACTCTTTTTTGTTAGTTTGCTTTTGTTATTGAGATGGAGTCTCGCTCCGTCACCCAGGCTGGTGTGCAGCAGCACGATCTCCATTCGCAGCAACCTCTGCCTCCTGTGTTCAAGCGATTCTCCAGCCTCAGCCTCCAGAGTAACTGGGATTACAGGCATGAGCCACAGCGCCTGGCCTAACCACTCAACTCTTGAAGGACATCTGGGTTGATACCGGTTTTTGGCTGTCGTAATAAAACTTACATGGACATGCATGCACAAATTTTTGTGGGAACATAAGTTTTCATTTCTCTAGGATAAATGTACAGGAATAAAATTCTAGGTCATATGGCAGTTGCATGATTAAATATTTAAGAAACTGCTAAACTGCTTTCCACAGTGTCTGTACCATTTCACAGTCCTAAAAGCAATGTATGAATGATCTAGTTTCACCACTTCCTCATCAGCATTTGGTGTTGTAATTCTCATTTTCACAATGCTTATAGATGTCTAGTGATATCTCATTATGGTTTTCATTTGTATTTCTTTAATGACTAATAAATGCTTAACATATTTCCATGTGCCTGCCTTTTTTTTTTTTTTTTTTTTTGCCATTTTATGTCCTCTTTGGTCTGTGATGCCTTTTGTCCATTTTCTAATTAGATATTTTTGTATTGTTGAGTTTTCAGAGTTCTTTATATATTCTAGATATTAGTCCTTTCTCAGCTATGTGGTTTTAAAATATTTATTTCTATCTTGTAGCTTGTAATTTCAATTTCCTCATGTGAACTTTCAAAAAGCAAGTGTTTTTAATTTTGATAAAATCAGATTTGTCAAGTTTTTTGTCAAGTTTTCCTTGTGTGGCTCATGATTTTGTTGTCAAGTCCAATAACTCTCTGCCTAGCTCCAGATCCTAAAGTTTGCTCCTGTGTTTTTATTTCTAAAAGTTTTTAGATTTTGTTTCACATTTAAATTTATGACCCATTTTGAGTTCATTTTTGTATAAATTGTGAAACTGAGCTCAAAGGGTTTTTTTTTTCGGTATGGATTTTTGTTTGTTTGTTTGTGTTTTGCTTGTGTTTGTCTTACTGTTCTACCACCATTTGTTAAAGTGGCTAACTTTCCTCCATTGTATTGATTTTTGCACTTCATAAAAAATCAGCCAAACATTGTTTTGGGGGTTTCTATTGCTCATCCTCTGTGCTGTACCATTGACCTGTGTGCCTGTCCTTTTTTTTTTTTTTTTTTGCAGTGGGGGATGGAGTCTCACTCCTTCACCATGCTGGAGTGCAGTGGCACTATCTTGGCTCACTGCAACCTCTGCCTCCTGGGTTCAAGCGATTCTTCTGCCTCAGCCCCCTGAGTAGCTGAGAATACAGGCATGCGCCACCATGCCTGGCTAATTTTTGTATTTTTAGTAGAGACAGGGTTTCACCAGGTTGGCCAGGATGGGTCTCGATCTCTTGATCTCATGATCTGCCCACCTTGGCCTCCCAAAGTCCTGGATTACAGGAATGAGCCACTGCGCCTGGCTCCCTGTGTGCCTATCCTTTGGCTAACGCTACACTCTTTTGATTATTGTGGCTATATAGTAAGCCTTAATCTATATTCTTTGTCTAGATGGTTTTAGCTCTTCCAGGGTCTATGACTTTCCATAAGAATTTTAGAATATGCTTGTTTATGTGTACAAAAACCTTGCTGGGATTTTGATCAAAATTGGATTAAATTGATAGATCAATCTGGGGCAAATTAGCATCATTTTTTGTTTGAGATGAAATTTCACTTTTGTGGCCCAGGCAGGAGTGCCATGGGATGATCTTGGGTCTCTGGAACCTCTGCCTCCCGAGTTCAAGTGATTCTCCTACCTCAGCCTCCTGAGTAGCTGGGATTACAGGCATGTGCCACCACGTCCAGCTAATTTTTGTATTTTTAGTACAGATGGGGTTTCACCATATTGGCCAGGATGTTCTCAATCTCTTGACCTTGTGATTTACTCACCTCAGCCTCCCAAAGTGCTGGGATTACAGGTGTGAGCCACTGCACCTGGGCTAACATCATTATTATGTTGAGTCTGCCAATCCATGAACATAGTATGTCTCCTTATTTTTTAGATCTTCTTCAATTTCTTTCATTAGCATTTTTTAATTTTTGGCATACAGATCCAGTATATGTTTTCTGAGCTTATACCTAAGTATTTTATTTTTTGGAAGTGATGCAACTGATATTATGTTTCAATTTTATTTTCTGCATGTCACTGTTGGTATATAGAAATGAGATTAAGTTTTGTGCATTAATCTTCTGTCTTGTGACCTTGCTGAACTCAGTTAGTTTTATAAGGTTTTTTTGGTTATTTTGCCTTTTTTGGTAGATTACTTGGAATTTTTATGTCTTTTGTAAATAGAGAGAGATTTTTTGTTTACAATATATATGCTTTCATTTATTTATCTTGCCTATTTCTCTTGCTGGAACTTCCAGCATTATGTTGAATAATAATGATAACAGCAGACATCTTTCCCTCAATCTGAGGGAAGAAATATTCAGTCTTTCACAATTAATCATAATGTTAAGTATAGGTTTTTCGTGGTGCCACTTAGCAAGCTGAGGAGGTTTCCTTTTAGTTCTATTTTTCTGAGAGTTTTTATGATGAACAGGTATCAAATTTTTGAGTCAATTGATATGAAAATATGTTTTCTTCTTCAACTTGTTGATATAGTAGACTTAATTGAGTAATTTTTGAATACTGAATAGCCTGCCTACCTGGAATAAATCCTATTTGGTCAACCTGTGTAATTCATTTTACATATTGTTGGATTTAGTTTTCATATGTACTGTTGAAAATTTTGGAACCTAACTTCACTGGAGGTATTGAATATTGGTCTGTAGGGGTTTTTTGTTTGGTTGGTTGGTTTTGGCTTTTTATTTTTGGCATGTTACTGTCTGATTTGGCAAAAGGGTAATATTAGGACAATGTTGGTCTTATACAATAAGCTGGAAAATGCTCTCTTCTTCTACTTTCTGGAAGACATTACGTAAAATTCATGTTGATTCTTTAAAGATTTGGTAGAACTCTCCAGTGACACAATCTGGTCTTGGATATTTCTTTTGGGAGAAACTTTTAAGTTAGTAATTCAATTTGACTGTAAGTTATGGGGATATTCAAATTGTTTATTTTATTGGTTGAGTTTTGGTAGTTTGTGGTTTTGAGAAATTGTCTCCGATTTCTCCTAAGTTGTCAAATACATAAGCACAATGTTATTTGTAGCATTCCATTACCATCTGTTTAATGTCTGCACGTGCCATAGTGATAGTCTCTGTTTCATTTCTGATGTTGGTGATTTGTGCCTTGTTTCTTTTTATTTTAATAACTCACACTAGAAGTTTCTCAATTTTATTACGTTTTTGAAGAACCAGCTTTTTGCTTCATTGATGTTCTTTATTGATTTCTTATTTTTTTCTTCCATTGACTTCTGCCACTCTTATCTTTATTATACCCTTTCTTCTCCTTGCTTTAGGTTTATTTAATCTACTTTTCCTTAATTCCTGAGGTTAGAACTTAGGTTGTTGATTTGAAACTTTGATTCTGACTCATTTCCAATGTAAGGACTTAGTGCTATAAATTTTCCTCTCACACTGCTTTAACTGTGTCTAACAAAGTTTGATTCTGTTGCGGTTCCATTTAGCTCCTTTACTCTCCTCATTTTTAAATACCATTGTCTCAGATATCAGAGGGCCTTATAATGGTTTTGAATCTAAATATGATTTATAAAACTCATAAGGAAAAAAATGGTGTATTATATGTACTCATAATTCCCTTCTGTTGTTCTTTCTTCCTTCCTGACATTCCAAGCTTCCTTCAAAAAAAAAAAAAAAAAAATTCTTCCTGCTTGAAAAACTTTCTCTAACAACCAGTCTTTAAACATAGGTATGTCAGCCAAAAATTCTCTTAATATTTTAGATTTAATAAGGTTCAACAGATACAGAATTCACTGTTGACAATTATTTTCTTTCTACACTTCAAGAATATTGTGCCACTTCTTTTGGCCTTCATGGTTTCAGATGAGAATTCTAATATCTATTCGATTTAGTGCCCCCTTAAAAGTAATGTGTAATTTCTCTCAGGCTGCTTTTGAGACTCTTTCTTTATCTTTAATTTTTAAAAGTTTAATTACAATGTGTCATGGCATAGATTTCTTTAGATTTATTCTGATTGGGTTCGCACAATTTCTTGAATCTGTAGGTTTGTCATTCACCAAATTAGGAAAGTTTTCAGTTATTATTTCTTCCAACACTCTTTCAGCCCCAATCTCTTTCTTCTGTTTTTCTGGTATTCCAATAATAAGAACATTGGATCTATTGTCATTATACTACAGGTTATTTTTCAGTTTATTTTCTTCTTCATTATGTTCTGTCGCCATGTTTTATCTTTGGGTCATTTCACTTTTAAGTGATCACAGAACAGAAAACCCAGATTAACAAAGTGCTTTTTTGTAGTGAGATAGATGAGAGTTTCAAAAGATATTGGAACTAAAGATTACACATATTATTTTAGAAATAGTATCTCAATTCCATGGTAAATATTTATTATAAAAAATGAAAAAAAACCCAGAAAATTAAAAGAAACCTTATGTGATTTTTACTTTTTAGGTACAATTTCAAGACCTAGAAGTAATCAGTCTTCTATATTTCTTTTCAGAAATTATATTTGTACTCAGTTTTTTAAATTTTCTTATATGCCCACACATGCATGCATACACACACACACATACACACATCTTTTCAGAAATTTGAAATTTTCCCTCATTACTAACCTTAATACTTATTCTAGAGTATTCTGTTGTTTCAGATTTTATAGTCTTCTGAAATTCCACATGGAAAAGTAGTTTAAGCCAGTAGTATTAATAAATTTAATTAATTAATAAACTTTGAGTTAATGATTACCATGTCATGATAGGGATAGAAAAGAATGAATAATTCTTTACATTTCTTAAGTACCATATTAATGCCTATGTCCACTTTAGTAATTCTAAATTTCTTTTTTTGTTTGTTTTTTTATTTTTTTATTTTTTTATTTTTATTATACTTTAAGTTCTAGGGTACGTGTGCATAACGTGCAGGTTTGTTACATATGTATACTTGTGCCATGTTGGTGTGCTGCACCCATCAACTCGTCAGCACCCATCAATTCATCATTTATATCA
>NW_012114711.1:2942357-2983520 GCF_000951035.1 Colobus angolensis palliatus
GTCAGGCTGCAGCAGCTGACCAGCACCGATTGTCCGGCACTCCCTAGTGAGATGACCCCAGTACCTCAGTTGAAAATGCAGAAATCACCGGTCTTGTGTGCCGCTCGCGCTGGGAGTTGGAGACTGGAGCTGTTCCTATTCGGCCATCTTGCTCCGCCCCCCCTAAATTTCAATTTATGTATAATCAAAAGTAATCTACAAAGAAATAAGAAGATTTCACAGAAAGTAAGTATTAAATTAAGTAATTAACATCATAGAAAGAAGCCAGGTGTGCCACTGTAATTCCTTGTTGGAAGGGTGAATCGGAAGTGATAGTAATGTACTATCCTTTAGAACACTTTGGAGATCTGTATTTCTTGTATATTATTGTCTTTCACATGGCCCTGGTGAGAAATATGATTATAAAAGGACACACTGTTCATCTATATTGAGAATATCTTTTTTCCCTATTTTTTGCCTTTTTATAAATTCTACCCTTTGTTGAACTTTTTCAGCATTATAATGATAAGGTTCGATTGAGTCATTAATGCAAAATATAGCCGCCTAGATATTTATGACTCTGTATTTGATAAATGTTTTTGTTTACCACTATGTTCCCTAAGTGAGAAAAAAGATAAAATCTTTCAGTTGATTTATTTACAATATCTTGCCAGCTGAGTCAGGGTTTGAGTTAGGAATATGGAGCTCTACAACCTGCCAAAGTAAACTTTACAATTGTGTCTTATGTACTTTTATCACCTACATGACTTGTAGAGATCACTCAAAGGCGTTCAGCTTCAGTCTCTTTCATTCATTTGTTCATTCACTCATTAAATATTTATTTACTTTCTACTGTTTATCAGACTCTGTCTTAGGTGTTAGGGATAGAGTGGTATGTGTGTGTGTATATGTGTGTGTCTGTGTGTGTGTATATATATAATACATATACACTTATTTATATGTATTTCACACACTTTATACATACACATACAAGCATATATCCATTGACATATTTTATTACATTTGGATAGAAATGAATACACATACACACACGTATGCCATTTTAACACAGTATTTCAGTCATCTTGGAAGTCTACGAGATCACCACATTGAAAAGTATACTAAGGAAAGATAAGACAGAGAATTTCTCTTCTGGAGCTTAGGGTCTAGAATTTCTGGTGCATCTATTGATGATTATTCTTAATGTTTAGAAACTCGTGTTTATAAGTGATAGATTAGACCTAGAATACAAGAATTCTAAGAGATAGTACCATTTGAGAAGAGGCACTCAGTAGAAACTTGCTGAGCTGAATTGTCCATGCCTTCCCGTCTTAATATTTCTCTTGGACTCATGACAAAGTGAGCTGTGTCTGTTTTTCCTGTCATTGGGACTATGGGTTCAGGAATGGAGGACACTCAAGAGTCCTAGCAAAATGCAGCAGTGTAGTCACAGTTGGGAACCCTGTGCTCTCTGAGGCAGTTCCAAAGTCCAGTTGGTCTGATGGACTGATCCAATGACAGCAATAACAAACAAAGCTCAATTTTATGTTTGGACATAGTTTCCTTTGGTTCAGAGGAATATTGGAAGGAGATCTGATTTGCATTTGAGGCAGTAGAGATAAAATAGTTAAAACGTGCAATCCAGGATCCCAAAATTTGCCAAAGAAAAAATTACTCCTCAAGGGAATAATTTACCCAGCATCAGTGATCAATACCAGGAAAATCATAATACTGGTTAGTAATTTCAGCATAACTAAAGCTCAAAACTGTGGCCTTTAGAGAAGTAGAGTAATTCAAAAATTTCTTTCATTCAAGTTTTGAGAACTAACTGTGCTGCTTCTATTAATTCCCATATATTTTGCTTTTGCATTTATCCTTTAATAACATGCAGTTGACTAACAATCTGTGAAGATATAAGTTGACAAATACTGGGAATTTTTTAAACTCATAAGCAAAGGGGACATTCAGAAGAAAATATACAAATGTTAAGGGTAAAACTCTATGGGTTATAGGGGGCAATGTTGGAGAGTATCTTTATGACCTAGGAGTGGCAAGGGTATACTCAAACAACATATTCTATACATATATATATAACAGAAAGAATAATAGATTCATTAAATTAATCCAAATTAAAGATTTCTGTTCAAAACACATTACCATCCACAAAGCTAACAGACGGCAGATTGGGAGACAATACTTGCCATGTCTACATTTGACAAGGAATGGATTTCTAAAATGTAAGAAAATCCTAAATGGAATGTGATTAGAAAAATAGGCAAAGGATCTGTACAGAAAATTCACACAATAGGAGGCTCAAAGCTTATGTGGAGATCATGAACACATTAGTAAGCAGAAAAATTAAAACAAAAGCAACCATAAGCCTCTAACACTTATCAAATGGGTGAGATAGGGCTGAACAAAATGGAAGGATCTAGAAAACCATGTACATCATTTTGGAGAGAAATCTGGTAGTCCGTAGTCAAATTCTATATGAACCATATGACCCAACAATTCTAGCACTGTGTCAGTAACCCAGAGACATTTCCTTATAGGTCCTTCAGGGGATTTGTAGGAGGATGGTTATTATAGTGTAGTGAGTAGAAAGTAACCTGCAGATCCTCACTAGGGCTAGTATAATAAAGTGAATGGAATACTCTCTTAGTTTGGGATAACCTAGAAACAAATCATGTGACAAAGATACTGTATTTGGGATGTACAGGTAACAGGTAGGAGGGTGGGAAGTGCCAAACGAAAGGGAAGACAGCAGCTAATTAAGAATGTATTATCAATTCAACAACCAGCTACTGGAGCTCCCTTCTCTGGGGAACATCTGGAGGCTGGCTTAGCACACTATACAGTTGAGAGGAGATGGAGCTGATGTTATACAATGGCCAATCATAGGTTGAGGATTTCTCTCAGGAGGCATAAAGTCCTTAGCTTTTGGGGCATGCTATGGGCAGCAAATATGATCTCTGGAGGCCCTCTGGCAATGAAATGTGGGTGTAAACATTTGGAAGTTCACAGGTGTGCATAGACATGGGAAGGACAGAGGACACTTTTAGGACCCTGACTGTATCTGCAACATATCCTAAGCAGCAGTTTAAAAAAATGAGGTATGTAGCCACATAAACATGGAAAGACCTCATAAAGAGTTGTGAATGAGAAAATACAAAACAGAATGAAATCTATGGCACAATCCTGTTCATGTAAAGTAAATATACATGCAGAGGAAAGAAAAAAAAAAAACAATAGTACAGACTTCATAAGAAAACATGCAAATGTGAGACACAAATCACAAATAAAATGGTTACCTAGGGAGAGGGAAAGGTAATGAGAGTGGGGAATGGGGCATAAAAGAAAGGCACTATCAAGGATACTTGCTATTGGGCCATGAACTGAAAAATACAATGAGCAAAAAAGCTTCTCTTCAGCCCTACAAAAGGCAAAAGAATAAGTTGAGGGTTTTAAATTCTGTTGTTTCAAAATCTTTTTCTACATATCACCTCAGTCAATCTAAAGTGATGGGGTCTACTCTTGGTACACATCTGGAGATGCCTACTTGAAATCTAGTACTAGGTCTCAGGACAATATTAAAGGCAAAAACTTGCCATTTTAGCATACATAAGGAGACTAAGCATCTATACCTACAAGTAATAATAATAATAATACCATTATTAAACATTTACTGAAGACTTACTAATTTGGAATTTATGTACCGTGTGACTTGTAAGCTTACAAAAATCATATAAAGTGAGCAGAAAATTAAGTTTGCCACCAAAATTTCCTTTAGATTCTTCTTCTTTCCTAACTGACATACCAAATTTTTGCACATATTAAAGCATCATAAAGTATCTCTTTACCTGAAGAGACCTTCCTAGAAAATTGCAAGAAACTTGATATTTAAAGGAAAGAAGTATTTAAACATACATTATCTTACTGAAGACATGTATATACATTCAAGCTGGGCATGGTGGCTTAGGCCTGTAATCCCAGCACTTTGAGAGGCTGAGGTGGGTGCACTGCTTGAGCCCAGGGCTTTGAGACCAGCCTAGGCAACATGGTGAGACCCCATCTGTACAAAAAATATTTTAAAATTTGCTGGGCATGATGGGGAGCACCTGTGGTCCCAGCTGCTTGGGAAGGCTGTGGTGGGTGGTTCACTCGAACCTGGGAGGTAAAGGCTATAGTGAGTGATTCGTGATTGTGCCACTGCACTCCATCTAACCTGAGTGATAGAGTGAGACCCCTTCTCAAAAACAAACAAACAAACATACAAACCAAACAAAAAACAAAAACAAAAAAGTAAGGAAAAGAAATATATACACATTCATATAATATTGTATTGCTATGTGTTCAATGAGTAAATCCATCAATTCTTTCTTTTAACAAATGAGTTTAATGCATTTAGATTTGTTGTTATTACTTATATATTAGCTTTTCCCACAGAATTTCTCATCTCAGTTCATGGTAACTCCACTTCTCATTTCTGTAGGTAAAAAGCG
Organism: Colobus angolensis palliatus; assembly: GCF_000951035.1. Lineage (NCBI taxonomy): Eukaryota > Metazoa > Chordata > Mammalia > Primates > Cercopithecidae > Colobus > Colobus angolensis. Next base: position 2,946,839 of record NW_012114711.1, read on the forward strand.
TTAGAGTCATCTTCCACCTTACTGCCGGCATGAATTCTCTCAGCAAGTGCCTTCACAAGGCCTTGCATGATCCGGTTTTCATTCTCACTCTCCCTCACTTTCTCCCTCCTCACTGCTCAGCCACGCAGACTTCTCTACTGTCTTTTGGACTTGCCCAGATCACATGTACCAACTCAGAATGTTTGCTGTTTATTTTACCAGGTATTTTTTGGAGAGGATTCCAAACTTCACGCCTTCAAGTCTTTTTATAATGCCACCTTCTCAGTGAACTTTTCCCTGGCCAGTCTATTACAGATTTTCCTTCCTGCTGGCACTTTCTATCCCCTTCCCCTGATATTTTTCTCTATAGCAATTTCTCTATGTAATTTACTATATCTTTTGTTTACCTACTTTGTCTTCCCTTCACTAGGATGTAAACTCCACCACAGCAGGGAGTTTTGTCTGTTTTATTCAATTCCGTAATCTCAGAGTTTAGAACAGTGCCAGGAACCTAAGAAGTGTTCTCTAAATATTTTCTAGATAAATGAATCAATTATCCTCTTTTACAAAATATTTTATTTGCTTTACTTATTTATCTGATTTCTATTGAACTGATAAAGTTTTCTAAACACTTTTATTCTTCACCTGGCTTGGAAGTTTCAGATTTTATCATATTTCAATAATTATTTTTATATCTTTTTTGCTATTTTAATGCAAAGCACACAGATTCGTATCACACATTTACAATAATTAAGAGAGCTGTTAAATTTCACAAAGTAAGCGTATCTGTGTAACATTCCTAGAACCCCAGAAGCTATTTTGTGCTCCCTTCCAGTTTCTACCTATCCCCAGAAGGATACATTTTCCTGACTTCTAACCCCATACATTAGGCTTACCTAACCTTGAACTTCATATACATGGAATCTTTTAGCACGTGCTCTTGAGTGTCTGACTTTGCTTGCTTAATGTAATGTTTGTGAAATTCATGCAAGTTGTTGAGTTTATTAATTCTCATTGATATATATTATTTCATCATATAAATATGCCACAATTCATGTATCCGTTTGACTATGGATGAAGGTTAGGCTTATTTCCAGTTGCTGGATATTAAAAATGCTGCTATGAATATTAGTATGCATTTCTTTGACTTGAAAAATGTGTGCATTTATGTCAGGTGTATACTGAGAAATTTCTAGATAATAGGATATGCCTATGTTCAGCATTAGCAGATATCGCCAAATGATGTTCCCAAGTAGATGTATCAGTTTACAGTCAACATCAGCAATAAATGATTTTTTCTATATACAGTTAATAACACATTTTCAGAAATGTGATGATTATTGTTATATTATCTCTGTCATCTTTCTGCATCAAATAACAGTTCAATACACTTTAATTCAGAGTGACCATCTCATCACAACCATACCTGTTATAAATATATATATATAATTTTAATTCTACATTCATTAGATTTATGAACACATTTTACTGGAGTCTTTTTTTCCTCACTATTTTGTCTTCTACTCTTTCCTTTAACTTATGGATCACTTCCTCTGGAGAAAACATATCCTTTAGTAGCTCTTTCTTTTAGATTTAAGGGTGGTAAATTATCTTGGCTATCATATGTACGACAAATTTTTAACTTTATTCCCTACTTCTGCTTTATCTCAATATAAAATTCTAAGCTGACAGTTATTTTCCCTTAATAATATAACTCCATTGTCTCTATGGTTCTGATAAGAAGTCTGCCGTTAGTCATAATTTTATAAAGAATATATTCCCTTTAGCAGCATTTAAAATTGCTCTGAATCACTGAGATTTTGCAGTTTAAATAAGTTATTCCTGGAGTTTAATTTGTTTTTATTTATCCTGCTGGGTGGCAAAGTGCTAGTAGCCTCAGGTTTATTTTTACTTATTTAACAACCCTAAGTTAAAAAGCTTTTTGTTCCCCAGTGTCCCAGAAGAAATCCCAGAAATCATTAGATAACGTGTGTTCTTTCAACAATACCTACAGCCTGGGATTCAAACATGGTCATTGGCCAGCTCTAGGTTATATACCTACATGTGAGATCAGATGGTTGGTGTTAACCCATCTTAGCTGCATAGATTAAGAGAGAGGGTGGGGAAGTTTCACAAACACCCTCTAGGGATTTTGAGTGGAATTACAGCAGGAGACTGTTAAAAAAAATGACTCTTTCTCAAGAGTCAATAGATATCTACCATCCAAGATTAAAAAATTAGAGTTTGGCATTTGAGTTTGGAACAGTGGTAAGAAGAATCATGGAGACGGGGCGTTTCTGCCTAGACAGGGGGATGACCTATACTTTCATTTGTCTGCCAGATCAGAATGTAAAAATAGTACTGTGGTTGGAAAGATAAGCTGGAAAATAAGAGGGCAAAAATCAGGCTACAAATTTGGACGTCTCTTCAGAAATAGTGATTGATTGTTGGAAACCATATGATGTGGTTGAGGATATACTTGACAAAAGTAGAAAAGTGTGGTTGGAAAACTGGTTTGAAGTAAAGAGGAAACCTGGGAGTGTTACGGGCTGAATTGTGTTTCCCCAAAATTCCCATATTGAAGTCATAACTTCCAGTCCTTCAGGATGTGACTATATTTGGATAGAGGGCCTTTAAAGAGGTAACTCAGGTAAAATGAAGCTGTTGGGGTGGATCTCAATACCATCTGATCAGTGTCTTTATAAGGTGAGGAAATTTGAACACACAAAAATATACAACAAGGTGCACGGGCATAGAGGAAAGATCATGTGAGGACACAGCAAGAAGGCAACCGTGTGCAAGACAAGGAAGGAAGAAGAAACCAAACTTGCTGACACCATGATGTTGGACTTCTAGCCTCCAGAACTTAAAAAGTAAATTTTCATTGTTGAAGTGACCTGTCTGTGGTACTTTCTTATGGCAGCCCTAGCAAACTAGTATAGGGAGTGATTTCAACATTTCGAGTACAGCAGCAGTGGAAGCAGGGAGAAGTTATTTTAGAGGTAAAATATACCAGACATGGCAACATATTGAATGCTAAGCATAAGGGAGAAGTGGAGCAACCCTCTGTTAAATATCTTTTAAAATTAAATTACGAAGTAAACTCCAACATATTGTTTGGTTGATAATTCTTAGAGTAAGTATGCAAAATCTGTGATGAAGCACCATGTGGCTATGCCAGTCTATTATATCTGTTAACATATATGGAAGTTTGTTGATTCTTAATCTTGCTTAAAGGCAAGAAAGAGCCATAAATATAACTTTGCATTCATGATACTAAGTTCACCTTACTTGAATAGTAGGCTATGCCAATACCTGGAAACAAAAGCAAGATGGGTAGCTTTACAAAGACTCAGGGTTACTCCTACAGCTGCAGCTTGATAGTGGCATTGGGAAATTAAAACTTTTTAGCTCTCCCTAAGCTGTTTTCTTACAGATGGTACTGTGAGTTGACTTTTGTATGTGTGTTGTATATGATGTTGGTTCTGGCCAGGAAGAAAAAGCTCATAAGACCATCTACTTTCTTCTGATTCAACTTTCTACAGAAAGAAAAATCAAATTAAGATAAGAATATTAATAGGCAACAGCAGTCTTTTAAAAATACAGGTTTGAATAGGGGATTTTAAGTGACTTCTTTGGGGTTTACTTACTTCATATACACTCTATAAATCATGCAGGCATTTATTGCTGCTGTAAAATGGAATTTGTAGAACTGACTGTATTTATTCATAAGTATGAAGTATACACTTTTATAATATATATAGACTGGTTTATAATGTTGGAAACATAAAAATGACATAAGGCATATAATTAAAGAAAACTTTCAAAATCTGTGATTTTTTTTCTATTGTAGATTTTTTATTTTTGTGGAGGGATTACCATATAACGCAGTAAAACACTGTGCTTACATCTCATTTTACTTGGATATACTAGCCAGCTTCTCTGCTGAAAGTCTCTATTGCAAATATTTTGTACAAAGGAAGAAGATAGGCTTTGGGTTTCTTGTTTGCATTTGCTCTATAAAAATCAATGCCAGGTTGGCAGGTTTGTAAATAATTTACCCTGGGTGGCAGTTCCAAGGCAGCCAATTTTTTATTTTTCCCTGCACCATGTTTGCTCTGCATTAAACCACTAACAAAAATCTGCATGCAAGGAATTCTGGAAAAATAATGAATTAATAAAAAATTCATTAATTCAGGTTGAGAGACCTGTAACAATGATTTCTATTAGTCTTCTATTAGTCTAGATGAGAATCTACTCACAGGTGTCATGCTTCCAGTTTATACACTCAAACAATTTTCATGTATCATTAGAGTTCTGCATTCACCTCTTTGAAAAAAGATATACATGAGAGATTTCCTATGGTTAGGGAAAAATAAGATTTTGACAATTAGCTATTCTTAGACTATTTTAAAAATTGAAAAGGACAAGATTCAATAGCCTTGAAAGGGCACTACATTTTTGCTCAAACATCAAGTTCAAAAGAGAAAATAATTGTGTGATTCAAAGAATGCTGAAAAGTATGATATTTAAGGACATTATTTCAAACTGGATTTTTAAATTGCTAATACATCTAGAATTCCTAGAAATCACTTATTTATATTATTTTTCACATGTTGAGTATACAACTTGAATATAAAAGAAGAAATGTATATTATCTTAGAGAGCGCATTGAGCTACATGCTCCTCCTCCCTTCCACAGTAGTCTATTTCATCGTATGTATTTTTAGAGTGTATGCAACTGAATGACTTTCTCAATAGTTTCTTTTAAACAATAAAGTAAAAAACACATGCTACTTTTTCTGTTAAGTAGCTTTATTTCTCATTCTTTTTTTCCTTGAGTAATACTTAAAACATAGACTTGTGCTCCTAGAATTAAGATATAATTATACAGGGCCAGGTGCGGTGGCTCACGCCTGTAATCCCAGCACTTTGGGAGACCAAGGTTGGTATATCACAAGATCAGGAGTTTGAGACCAGCCTGGCCAATATGGTGAAACCCCAACTCTACTTAAAATACAAAAATCACCCAGGCATAGTGGTGCACGCCTGTAGTCCCAGCTGCTTGGGAGACTGAGGCAGAAGAATCGCTTGAACCCAGGAGGTGGAGGTTGCAGTGAGTCAAGATTGTGCCACTGCACTCTAGCATGGGTGAGAGAGTGAGACTCCATCTCAAAAAAAAAAAAAAAAAAGATATAATTATACTGTAATCTGTGGCAACCCACTCCCCTTAATAATAACCTGGTAGTTGCTGAAATGTGTTCTATATAATGCATCAGATAATTACCATTTTTAGAGACCATGAATGAGTTGTACACTGACTGCTAATTCTTAGTGTCCCCATATTAAATCACCAAAATCTTGTTCCAGAAGGTGAAGTGTGAAAAATCAATTTTTAAAAATATAATCTGTGAATGAGCAAGGAGTATTTTCCCTAGCAAGAAAAGCAGTATCAAAGGCCTATTAGCTAAGCAGGGATGAATTTCTGATGGGGGCTCCCAGAACTCTTTAAGGTCTGCTAGCTAAAAACAGCTTTGAGAAGACATTGAGTCAGATTGTCCCTTTTCCCCATTTAAAGAAGCATAGTGATACATTTGTGTCGTTCTCAAACTGAGGGCTTTTAGTACCTGCTTGAGTGACCTAAAATCACATGTAGTTCCTTAAATGCTAGCTGCAGTGGTACTTATGCATGAAACAGTGTGGTTCAGTTTTCGTAAGTTTTCTGAGACTAATGGTCCTTCAAGTAGAAAACTGATTCCCCTCGATAAATCGCTATCATCAGGGAGCTAACAAACACAGAGCCTTAGATATGCATGGAGATAACCTTTCCCGGACAGATACTTGTATTGATCACCTGATTAGTATTAGATGCTATATTGATTAAATTGACTAATATTTTAAAAACTTGGCCTCTAAGTAACAATTTGGATAATAGTTTGTTACTCATATGTGTTGATATTCTGGAGCTTGCCCAGCAACATCGTCTCTGCCTGGTTTCTGAATATATTTAAAAATAAGACAAAGGAGTTACACAGATGGGGGTCAAATGGCTCATTTACTGTTGGTGAAACTGATATGGGAAAATGGTTATTAAATTTGCAAGCAATGAAATTTCCAGCACAGAAATACAGCCCTTTCATTTGGGCTGAATTATCTGCCAAGAAGCAGACCACCCTAAGTTAACCACCCTAAGCTTTTACTTGTAAACCTGTGGACTCTCAGAGCAGAAAAGACAACATACCTTAAGAGGGAAGTTCTGCTGCCAGACCAGATGGGACTGGGTGCACATTCCCGCAGAAAATTAAATGAGCCTCTGTAGGCCTCAGAGCCTGAAAGGGAGGAGAAGGGCCACTCATGATACATGAGGGGAGCTCCCTCCTCATGAAAGACACATGAAAAACAGGAAAGAAGCAGTCTACTTAACAATGAGCTCAACTTACATATTTTCATACTTCTGTAGGAAGAAAGGTATAATTGCTGACCTTTTGCCTAGAAATCACGGATCCAGATAATAATTGGAGAATGTGATTGGACATCACGACTTTCTAGAAAGTACAAAGCGGGTGGAGGGGTATAGTCATTTATCCCCAAACTAAGAAGACAGCCTATTTTTTTATAGTTAAAGAAAAGCCATTATTTTTCTACTCATAGTATATGAAATGAGGATGGATTCCACACACTCAGAGTATAGAATAATAATTCACCTTTGCTTCTGGATTATTGTTTAATAATAATGCTTATTGAATACTCTAGAGAAAAGAGTTTTAGACACGGGGTTCATCCTAAAAATTAAAGTATATTATGATGACCTATATCCATAGTTGAACCTTCAGATGTTTACATGTACTAGGCAGGGAACCTAACTGAGTGAAAGCCAGGTTAAGAAAAACAATAGCGTATGTGTGACACAAAACAATGACTAATGCTTAGCCTCATAGCAGGGAAAACAGTTGGGGGTGATGTGGACTGTGGCAAACTCATGCCTAGTCTAAATGCACATATAAGGTCTAAATGCTAGTATAAGGTCTGTATGATTTTTCTAGTGTTTTAAAAGAATCTGATAATTTAGATTTCATATAAAATCTGCACTTTAATGTTGACAATAAAAAAAATCAGAGCTCCAGAAATGTTAGAAGCCAAAAATATCAGGAAAAATCTCGTCAACACCTCCCCATGGATACAGTGAATGGCTTCCGACTTTCTTTTCTGCCTTGTGTTACTCGCTCCAAATTCAAAGTCCTGGAAAGAAGGGAGCAGCCAAATAGACTGAGTTGGCCATATTCTCTAACCTCTGCTTTTTCAGTATATTTTAGAGAATGGAGAGAAGTTTCTGATCCTTTTATCTTCATTGGTAGGAGTGGACATTTGGGATTTTGCTTACAATAAGCTCACACACACCAGAATTGGTGAACTATGGCTCTTGGCCAAATCTGGATCATTGCCTGTTTTTCTAAGTACCTTTTATTGGAACAGAGTTAAAGTCTATCTGTGCATGTATTATCTATCTATGACTGCTTTTTTACTTTAGCAGCAGAGTTGATAGCTGTGGCTGAGACCATTTGGCCTGCAAAGCCAAAAAAAACTGTCCTTTTAGAGAAAAGTGTTGTCAACTCTAGAGAAACAGGGATGGTTAACACATGATATCTACAATGACAGTGTATCTGCTGCTCACCATATATGCACAGTGGCTTTAAAATTTGTTCTTAATGTACTCACGTAACATTTAGAATGTATCTTTTCTTTACAAAACTCGGTACTAAATGCTGAGGTTATAACCAGATCTTTGCACTCAAGGACTCCACGAACTAGTGTGTGGAACAGCAGGAAACTGATTATAATTAATGCTATTTGAGGTAAGTGGAGAAGAATAAAAAGAGACACATAAAAGATGTGAGGAAAATGCAAAATATAATATATATTATTTTAGCAAACATGAGCGCATTGTGTTTTTACCAAAGATATTAGACATCTTTATCAATGAATAGAGCATTGATAATAACGAACTAAAGAATCCTATACTATTTTTAATTTGAGTGTAAACATGTTCCACCATGAGGATTTCTTGGGCTACCAAAAATGGTAAAACTTAGTGGTTTGGATTGACCTTACATATGTTGGAACTGCCAAACTGAAGGGAAGTGGCTCAAAAATACATATTAGTTAGGAATTGCATTTGATAGCAGGTAAGAAAAAATATAACAGCATGTAAATAATATTTAAAGCATAGATTTGTGCTGAATGTGTAAACAGTTAATTGGTCTCAGGCAACAAGAAGTTTGGAAATAAGCACTGGGAGTTGGCATAGCTATTCAGTGAAGTCATCATGAAGAGGGGCATTTTCTGTCTTTTCACTACGGTATCTTAGGTTTACAGGTTTTACCCTCAGGGTCTCAATAAGACTGCTTCACATGCATAACCCATATCTGTGTTTCAGCTGGAAATAAGGTGCGAGGACCAGAGGGCAAAGGGGGCTGTGCCCGGCAAGTTTTCTGTTTCTCTTTCAAATAACTTTTTGAAGTATTACACATTCCAATCACAAGTGCACAGACAGGTGAATGTCAGTAGTTTGAACACACCCATGTAATCAACATCCAGGTTACGAATTAAGAATTAAAGCAATACCAGCCTCCAGGAAGCCTCCCATGCCACCCCAGACAATGGTTACCACTATCTTGACTTCTAACCCTAAAGATTAGTTTTTCCTAGTTTTGAGCTTTATAGAAATATGCTAAGTATTCTTTGGTGGGTGACTTATCCTAAATATTACAGTTGTAATAGTCATCCTTAGGTGTAATTGTAGCTTGTTCATTCTCATTGTAATATAGTATTTCATTTTATGGTTATTCCTAATTTACCCATTTCACTGCTGATGAACATTTGGGCTATTTCTTGTATTAGACTATGAACTTTGCTATAAATATTCTAGTGAGTCTGTGTTCTTTTTTGGTGACCACATGTATTCATTTCTGTGGGGAATATACCTAGCAGTGGCTACATAACTCAGAGGATGTGCTAAACATTAGTAGATGTTTTCCAAAGAAGCTTTACCAATTTGAAATCCCACTAATAGTGTCTGAGAGTTCCCTTTGCCCCACATTATTGCCAACACTTGCTATGACTAGTCTGTTTCATTTTAGATATTGTGGCAGTTGTGACATTTGTCTCTTAGAGGCCCTACCCAGAAAATTCTGTTTACAAATCACTGGCCAGGATGATGTCATAGAGTAAACCATAGCTGGAGGAGATTAGCATTTCTGCCTCCAAGATGGGAGAATATGGAGGAGAATATTAATGACTTCTGATAGGCAATCCTCAGAGACTCTCAAGGAGGAAGAATCCAAGAAATGGACTATAGGGTCACCATTGGAGTGAAACATAGTGTGATTCATTTTATGTCTTGCTCATGTCTGGTGAGAGAACATTTGGATCTCTGTTATGTAAAGGAATTTTGAGAAACTAGTAGTCTTAAGCATTACGTACCTGAAAGCACAAGGAATCATATAAAAAGATGCTAGATTCTTACTTTTAATCAAATGAAAAGCAAAAAAGAACAGAAACTGGGAATCCGAAAGGAAAGTTTAAAAGTCCATAGGGCCAGAGCAGGAGAGTTCCTGCATGACTACTCTAGAATATTCGGGACCATGATTGGGGACATCATTTAGGAGAGCATAAAAGATCCTTTAGTAAGAATAATTTGGATTTCTTTCATTAAAACCACGTTGTATTAGAGAAACATGAAGCCAAAGTACACCATAATAGTTTTCACTGCTGAAACACGTCAGAAGTGGAACAAGACTCCTACCACCATGAAAATAGTTGAGGAATGACTTGAAAGTCTAGTGTCCCAGGAAAGCTCTGAGTCATGCAATAGGAAACTTGTTTTTCTTCTTAGGATAAATCTCCACTTTAATGTCCTACAACCAGCAGGAAAGCCACTTGGTCACAAACACTAATGTCTGCAATGACTGGGCGGGTAACACTACTGCTCATTGAGTCATGTGGGCCAGATGGGGACAGCCATGCACTCGAAGGGTATGTTTCTTCTAAAACTGGTAGCCACTACTAATTTTACAGCAATTTTTAGAATTTTGGATCTATAATTGCTAGATCTCATTTTTCTTCAGGTATTTACCTTTAATATTTAAATCTTACCATTTTCTTTTTTCCAGAAAAAGAAAACATTATAGCAGCCAAATAAACCAGTCTGCCTGTGGAATGAAGGCTCCAGTTTTTTGACCTCTAGCGAAAGAAGAAAAAATCGTCATTGAGGTTTGTGTTGACACTCTCAACTCCATACCAGTTATGTGATTTTGATTAAGGCCCTTAACTCTCTCTGATCCATCCCTGCTTTCCTCCATGTTCAAATGAATGGTTTAGCTAGTTAATACTTGAAGTCCCTCTTAGTACTTGAATATACTAATGCTGAGATGCCCAGTGCACTAGGTTGAGGCTTTCTGGGAGCATAATGCATGCTTTCTTTAACTTTTTGGTTCATATTTTCAGTAACATTTTAAGCGGTCTCTGTCAAGCTCTCCTTCAGCTGGATGAGAAGATCATTGTCTCAACACTTCCAGGATGGCCATAAGATGGTGTACTTTTGCAATTGTTTTGTACATGTTGCTCCTTTTGAATATCGAGCAGAAATATGCAGGATCTTGGGCAAAAAGTGTAGACCCTTAATTATATCAACTTGATATATCAACTTGATAAAATTAAGATCCTGCATATTTCTGCAATTATATCAAGTTGATATAATTAACACTAATAGTCTGAAATAAAAGAACAATATAATGCAATGCTAGTGAGCCTTTCACAGGGCCATTCAGGAGATAGACATGAATGCTCAGGTTATATGAGTTCATATCTTCTCAGAGATCCATACACTTAAATCTATAAGAAATAATATCAGTAGTGGTTTTGCAATTATGTTTATGTAAGTATGTGCATATACATATGTGTAGATATAAAATGCTTAAATACATATAAAATATATATAATGTTTAAAAGTATGATTGCAATTACAGTTGATCCTTGAACAACACAGGTTTCAGCTGCTTGGGGTCATTTAGGCATGGATTTTCTTCTGCCTCTGCCACCCTGAGACAGCAAGACTAACCCCTCCTGCCCTTCTCCTCCTTAGCCTAGCCAATGTGAAGATGACAAGAATGAAGATGGTTATGATGATCCACTTCCACTTGATGAACAGTAAATATATTTTATCTTCCTTATGATTTTCTTAATAACATTTTCTTTTCTCTAGCTTACTTTATTGTAAGACTATGGAATACAATATATATATCATAAAAAATATATGTTAGTCAACTGTTTATGTTATCAGTAAGGCTTCTAGTCAACAGTAGGCTATTAGTAGTTAATGTTTAATAGAATCAAAAGTTATAAGTGAATTTTTGACTATGCAGGGGATATGCAGGGGATTGGTTCCCCTAGCCCCCGTGTTGTTCAAGGGTCAACTGTATACATAATTGCTGTATATGTATATGTGTTTCAACTTGACTGCGGTTATAGCTATGCATACTATATGTCCACAATATATACACATATATATTTAGTATCTAGTCATTTTAATATTTCTCATTTGTATATTAGTGTGTTTTTATATTTTCTGATTTTTTAAATGAGTGTATATTACTTTTAAAACTATTAATATACTTGAGTAAGTAATCAAAATAGCATATGCCATATATTACTGTAATTCAATACTTTTATGAAAGATCAAGATAAAAAAAATTCGCTTTTTTTTTTTTAGATGGAGTTTTGCTTTTGTTGCCCAGGCTGCAAGGCAATGGTGCGATCTCAGCTCACCACAACCTCCACTTCCCGGGTTCAAGTGATTCTCCTGCCTCCTGGGTTCAAGTAATTCTCCTGCTTCAACCTCCCAAGTAGCTGGGATTACAGGAGCCCGCCACCACGCCTGGCTAAATTTTTTGTACTTTTAGTAGAGATGGGGTTCCACCATGTTGGCCAGGCTGGCCTTAAACTCCTGCCCTCAGATGATCCACTTGCCTTGGCCTCCGAAAGTGCTGGTATTACAGGCGTGAGCCACTGTGTCTGGCCTGTTAATATTTTTAATTCAGGATGCATTTATCAAATAATAGCAGAGCCTCCTATGCACACAGCCACAATATTTTCATAAGTATATTAATATTGTTCTAAATTATAAATGAGTTAAGGGAAAGAAAACAAATATAGAGTCAAAACACATGTTGCTAACTGTATGAAGAACAGCATTTGTTAAGTGGGATATACTCAATGAAAAACAGTAAAAATGTGTTAGATTTCTTTCCATTGTCTAGATATCCAAATGAGATGGGGTGAAGGGAAAAGTGATTGTGCATGGCAGATTAAATGTGGATTTGCAGTCTGTACTGCCAGCAAAAAATTGCCATGCTATTTGGGGTTGTAAAGGCATCATGTTATGAAGCAAGGGGAGAGGTAATTGTCTGCTTCGTTCCACTGCTGAGCAGACTGTATCTAGAATATCATATTTATTTCAGAAAATAAGAATACTAAAAACCTAAAATTATAGCAGTTTCAGAAAAGAACAAAAAAATGTAAGAGAAAATGTAGCCTTGGCTGAGAATGAAAAACTAAATGAGTTAAGCGTGCATGAATAAATTAGTAATATGAGTATTGAGGAAAGAAACAGAACTACAACTAATGAAGCAGAGAAAGAAAAAACATTTTGGTTGCCAAAAAAAATCTAAAGAAAATGTTCACAGAACTGTCTATGTCAATTATAAAAGTAGTGTTTAGAAATGTTAGAACAGCTACTGATCATGAGTTTTATTGACCAATATGCAGTTTTCCATCTGTAATGTGTTTATTTATTGGTCTTTAATATACTTAACATTGAACTAAATTGAGTGAAAAGGCTATTTCTGTTCAGCCCAGTAATGAAGATAATTTAAAATATCCTTTGGTTCTCCCAATACTTATAAATAACAAATAAAATTGGTGCTTTTATACTATCAATATTCAATAGTAGAAATAAAGAGATTGTTATGTTAAGTTCATAATAATCAGTATTTATAGCTAGGCACAGTGGCTCAAGTCTGTAATCCCAGTACTTTTGGAGGCCGAGGCAGGAAAATCACTTGAGGCCAGGAGTTCAAGACCAGCCTGGCCAACATGGTGAAACCCCACCTCTACTAAAAATATGAAAAATTAGCCAGGTGTGGTGGCATGTGCCTGTAGTCCCAGCTACTCAGGAGGCTGAGGCAGGAAAATCGCTTGAACTAGGGAGGCTGGAGGTTGCTGTGAGCCGAGATTGCACCATTGCACTCCAGCCTGGGCGACAGAGCAAGATCCCATCTTAAAAAAAATTAATAATAAATATAAATAAATAATCAGAAATAATTTTACAATAAAATGTGTGACTAGTTTCCTGCAGGTACTGTTCAAAATATGTTAAAGATACAATGCCTGCGATTCTGAAGGTAACATAGTAATTAAGTGAAAACATAGTTAACACCACCCCACGAAGTTCGAATAACATAACTCTCAGTGAAATGATGAAAACGTATACATAAACCTGGTGACTATAAGAAAATGCCACTCAGATCTCCAACTACAGGGATTTTAACTGACTAGGGGCTAGCGTACCATGAACATCCATCCCTATGTTTTTGCTGAGGCTTCAGGTCACATGGGCTGCTCCTAGTGAATGACTGACATTTCAGGACACTAAGACAAACTTATTCTTGAGAGATGCAGGAATCCTCTGATGGCTTGATTCAAGGACTCACCAAGAGTCCTGCTAAATATTTTTTGAGACTGAGTCCAATTGAACTTCTTCTTTTTTTAAAATTTAGAGTCAGACTTGCATGTTCATAGGCGTTCTCAGCCATTCTCTGCCTTTTCTATATTGTCTGTCTTAGGTATTTCCTTTAATCCTTGCAAATTTAATTGTTGATATGGTTTGGCTCTGTCCCCAGCCAAATCTCAACTTGAATTTTATCTCCTAGAATTCTCATGTGTTGTGGTAGGGACCCAGCAGCAGGTCATTGAATCATGGGGGCCAGTCTTTCCCATGCTATTCTCATGATAGTGAGTAAGTCTCACGACATCTGTTGGGTTTATCAGGGGTTTCTGCTTTTGCGTCTTCCTCATTTTTCTCTTGCTGCCACCGTGTAAGAAGTGCCTTTTGCCTCCCATCATGACTCTGAGGCCTCCCAAGCCATGTGGAACTGTAAATCCAATCAAACATCTTTTTGTTCCCACTTTCAGATGTGTCTTTATCAGCAGCATGAAAACGAACGAATATAATTGCCTTTGCGTCTACCTCACTGAGGACCTGGACCAATAAAATTTCATTTGTTTATTCTAATGCCTAAAGTCAGTCTATTCAGATAGGTCACAGGTGTGGATAGTTAATATTTCTGGCATTTAGACTTTTTATATTCAATTTTTTTTTAAATTTAGTTTAGAGAGAGAGACAGAGGAACTTGTCAAGGAAAAAAAATAGATAAGACTAAATTGACAAGTTTTATGGAAAATATAAATCAAAGATTATGAGAGTAAATAATATTTGATGGTATGAATAGAGAAGTTTGTAAGAAATAGAAAAATTCGTTTATATATGCTAAAAAGTCAACATGTATACTAGGAAAAACTACATGATTAGAGCATTAATAAACAACACATTAAACAGGAAAAGTCAGTTCATTTAAATAAAAGATACAGAAGTAACACCATCTCTGTAGAACAAAAGACAGCATTACATAGTTAAATATAGATAGTGATCTGGGAGAAAAATATCTGTAGAAGATTGATGTTGAAAATATATGAAGAGATCTTACCAACAAATACCAGTAAAGAACAAAATGGATGAAACTTATGAATTACCAGATTAAAGAAAAAAATATAATTAGACCATAAGCATGTTGAAAAAATGCTTAATCTCACTAATCACCAAGGACATAAAAATTAAAATAACAACTTGGAAGTATTTCAAAATTAGAAATTTAAACATTTTCATTATGCAACTTAACTTCTGGGTATCTACTCTAGAAAAATATTTATCTACGCCTATCTGGCAGAACTGATATTGAGCCTGTTATAATGCCATTCCTCTAGAGCTAACTAATTCTGAGTTGTAGAGAATCTATTCCAACTGGGCAATGCCCAAATTATTCTGAATGATAAATATATCAAATATCACTCTTGGTACTAAGTTATTTACAAAGATGTTCATTACAGAATTGCTTGTAATAATAATAATAACCACTCCCCTGCAAACAACCCAAGTATCCCTCACTAAAGGAATGAACTGATTACACATATTTACATGAGAAAGAGCAAACCTGTAGTTAAAATAAATGAGCTAAGTCAACATGTGATAACATGTAAATCTCAAAGCTCAATACTGAATTCTTTTTTTTTTTTTTTGAGACAGAGTCTTGCTCTGTCGCCTGGGCTGGAGTGCAGTGGCCGGATCTCAGCTCACTGCAATACTGAATTCTTAAAAGTTGCAAAATGACATGCATGACTTAATTTTATTTATTTAAAGTTCTGAATCACAAAATGTAAACTTTTTAAATGAATTCTAATAAACAAAATAATACCAAAAAAGCAATCTGGATGTATACACACCAGATTCAGAAAAGTGGTCTTTTTTGGTGAGTTAGATTTCTTGGACTTTAACTTTTCATGCAATGTTTAATGTTTTATTTTATAAAATAAAGAATTGCCGCAATTATAGCAAAGTTTCCCTTAAATTCTTTGTCATTTTCACATTTGAAATATTTCTTAATTTAGAAAAAATGGTCAAGAAAGACAAAACATTCACAATTTTCAGTAGAATACTAATTCTTTCCAAAATATGGCCAAATATTTAAGCATTTTTAAATGGAATATATTATACATATATTCTCTAAATATTCAAATTTTCAATTTATGTTGATGACAGTAGCTTAAAGTGGATTCTCCTGTATCACAGTATTTCTTTCACTACTTTATAAATAAAATGAAATTCCTGTTAATTCTTTGATGTACATTTAGAATATACTGATTGCATCTTTCAGTATTTTCTGTCTGGAAACAGAAGACTTTTGGAATTCTTGACATAAAAATTGTGACACAAATTCTAACCGTTGTTCTAAAGACTTGTTTTATATATATATATATATATTTATATATATATATTATATGTACACACATATATATACACACACACACACACACATATATATTCCAAATAAAATTTCTTAGCATTTCATGATATGTATTTTTTTCATTGAAGATGTTGGTGAGAAACTGATTCAGAAACAATAAAGTAGTGGTGAATAAAGCTCTTTTCTGACAAGCAAAACAGACAAGTAAGAACTATTGTGTGTTTAAATTTATTTTTAAAGTGAAAATATCTTCCCTATATTTTTAAAATCTTAGACAGATCTCTGGCTAACATACTCAAAATAAAAACAGAATTAAGTATATAAAAACAAATTTTGGGCCAGGTGTGGTGGCTCACCCCTGTGACTCCAGCACTTTGGGAGGCCAAGGTGGGCAGATCACCTGAGGTCAGGAGCTCAAGACCAGCCTGGCCAACATGGTGAAATCCCATCTCTACTAAAATACAAAAATTAGCCAGGTATGGTGGCGTAAAACTATAATCCCGGCTACTCGGGAGGCTGAGGCAGGAGAATTGCTTGAACCTGGGAAGTGGAGGTTGCAGTGAGCCGAGTTTGTGCCACCACTGCACTCCAGCCTGGGCGACAGAGCAAGACTCTGTCTCCAAAAAAAAAAAAACAAAAAATTACTGAACATCTACATTTGCATATTAAACTTAAAACAATATTTGTTTTGGAGCAAGATGAAAGAAATCTAAATGCCTGCACACAGATTGAGGCCTTTTCTAGGAAATCAAATAAGTAAGAAATAATTAATTCGATTCTTGATTTATGCTTTCTCTTTGCATTGGACATACACATAACTTCTGAACATTTTAAATATCAGTTTGGTATACAAAACTTGATTATATCTACTTTCTCAGCTAATGACATTATTGTAGCTAATTTGGAGTAACTATAGTCTTTGCTTCCCTAAATGTGTTTTCAGAAATAAGATGTATCTCTAAGATGACGTAAAGTCTCTTTCACTATTTAGAATCAACATAAAGGAACCTATTTTGGACTTGTGACATTCAAAAAATTTTTTTCTGTTCTTTTTCCTTATATTTCAAACTAAAAACCATAAATAGCATGTATGTATACACACATAATATATGTGTGTGTATGTATATATATGTAAGGTTTCCTTAGATGCAAGGTTTATATAAATATATGTGTGTATATATATAGATGTAAGGTATATATAGATGTGTGTATATACGCATATATATGTGTATATGTAGATGTATATATGTATAAATATATAGATGTGTATATGTGTGTGTGTATATATGTAGAGGTAAGGTTTCCTTCTGTTTTCTATTTAAGATTCTCAGTCCTCTATGCTGTCACAATATTTTGGGTGGTTCTAATACAGTGTTTAACTTCTGAGTATCTATTCTAGAAAAATATTTGTGTAGAAATATATTTTAAAATATATTACATTGAATTATAATTACACATTAGATTTTTTTCTGCTGGACTGTAATTTTCTCAAGAACAGGGGCCATATCTTGCACATTTTTATATAGTGGAATTTCATAAACTGACAATCACAATGTAGGTTATTCAATGAATATTTGTGAAGACAATACAAGAATTCATGTTCCCTCTCTAGAATAAATAGAAGCCATGCATAGTGTATGACTGTTATGTTTTAGGACACATTTTCTCATTCTTTTTCTACTTCTGTTATTATAGCAGACTTTTTCGAAGGAGAACATGCTTTTCTTTTTTCTCTCTTTGAATCCTTAAAACATGTCTGGAACATAAGGGAACAATACGGCAAAATGTATTTACTTAATACCAATTTATTCAGAAAAAGCTAATTGATCACCTACTCTGTACCAGGCTTGGTTACTAGACATTGGGAATATAATGATGCAGAGAAAACCATCTGTTTGGAATACAATGATGCAGAGAAAACCATCTAGTTTCACTGAACAGAAAAGCTATGTTACTTCTTGGTGTCACACTTGTATAGAATCATACATAATTGATCCTGGGTATGACTTTGGTTACAGATAGCATTTTTCATTTTCTAATCATCAGTTTTAAATATCTGGAATCTGATGAGGCTACACTGCAATGTTTACTGAATATGTTTCCATACCAGAGTCCTATTTCCCACTTTCAAACAAGGTGTGCAAATCACAAAATCTGTCTTCCTCTGGTTCTCTGATTGACTATTCAACTTCTGGTCCCAGCTGGAAATTATAACTTCATGTTTGTTCACAAATGAATAATTAATTTTTAAGTTTCCTTTGCCTCAGATTGATTTGGAATAAGGGCTTGAACTAGTTATTGTATTATTAAGACTATATTTGTCTTCTATCAAGCAGGGTGGCCCTTGTATTTCAGTTCAAAAACCATCTTGTGTTTACAGGTTCATCACTACATTTTGTTTGTTTGCTTGTTTTGTTTTCTGAGAAATTTCTGTCTTTGGAGATAATAACAGTTATGCTCAGAAACTGCAATTGCCAAATATCCTACTCTACTTGTTCTGTGTTTTCCTAAATCTTTAGGTGGAGCAGCTTGCCAAATTGTCAGATTGCTTTGTTGTTTTCCTGTGATGCGGTTGCCAATTTTAAACATTCATCACTGAAGAAGTGGGATTGTGTGCAACGCCTACCTAGTATTGGGTGACAAGAAATTGATACTTCTTTCATCCAATTTCTATTCTTTTTTGATTATTAAACTATTTTGCACTCTTTGGAGAATCTCATTGTCTTTGGACTAAAGATATTTGTCACTGGAAGTGAAGAAACAATTATGTAAAACAGGCTTAAAGCCACAGAGATGTTGAGAGCAGCCCCCTTTATCAATGCAGGAGGGTGGCTCTATTTCCATCAGTTACTTGCCTATTTTTCCTCCAGTTTCTGGCAGCATATTTGGATTGCCACTTTGTATTTACTCACAGACTGCAGTAAGATCAAGAAGATGGGACACTCTAAGATTCTATTCCCCTTGGGTGCTTCCACTCCTACGAAGGAGTGTTGCTGATTTTAACGATATTGCTGCTGTTCTTCTCCACTCCTCTGCTTTAATTTCCCTCCCCTGCTGCTTTGCATATTGAACAATAATGAATGTTTTCTGAGCTCCCACTGTCCTCTCACCTACTCTCACTCTCACCAAAAATGGAAAAGTTTTTTAAAACCAATTTCATTTTATATTAAATTCTACCAAAATTTGCTCAATTGCATATGAATGGCCAATGATATTCATACTTTTTTCCTTGAAAAGATGCATTCAAAAAAGAGTGATCATTTCAATTAGCTTTTGCTGAAATACTGCAGAAAGCATTCATTGATGTGTTTTGTGCCTTGCTGTGTATATAAATTTAAATGGTATATAAATGTTTCTAAATATGTAACTCCCATTTTGCTCATGAGGATTGACTGCAAAGGAGTGAGAAGGAGCTTTCAGGGGTAAAAGGAACCTTCTACATCTTGATTGTGATTACATGGTTATATATAGCTTATATGTATATGTGTGCATTTGTGTGTGTGTGTGGTGTGTGCATATGTGTTTTTGTAAAAGTCATCAAAGTCTATAGGTAAGATCTGCAAATTATAAGTGAAAATCTGTCATGTGTTCAAATGATTAAAAGCAGGGCGTCTCGGCAGCTGAGAACTCAGACATTAGCCCCAGACAAATATGTAACTAAAAATTGATAAGTGCTTTGAAAACATAACTATCAGAGAAAATATGTTGTAAATGATTATTTAATCTAATTAAACGTGAATCACAGCAGAAGTATTTAAAAACGATGATCCCCAACTCAGTTTCAACTACGAATATGATGGTATCTATATGTTCATTGCTGTGATTGGTGAGTGTGTAGGATTGAGGGAGAATAGAATATATTTTCGCATGTAAGATTCAAATATTACAAAATTCATTCAATTGCATATGGATTTCCAATGATATTTGTATATTTTTCCTGAAAATTTAGATTTTAGTGGGAAATAAATCCCTCAAATTTAAGCAGAAGAAAAATGGACCTGTGGAGGAAGAAAAATAATTTGAAGTTATGGAATTTTAATATTTCCAACAGCTCTTTTTTTAAAAAAAAAATACTATTTATGGTCATTTGAAAGATCCAATAGAAAATTATTAACCTGAGAAGCTACTAAAATCAATACAAAGGAGGAACATTTATTATAGTATTTGTCTCTGCAGAGAACACAATTAGTCATAGTAATATAAATTTATAATAAAATCACATAAGGAATGACAATTATTATCAGTAAATATGTCAGAAATTGATAAATCATGAATTAGAAGTATATTAAGAATGTGAACATAAATTTCAGGGGAAACAATTGAAAATATTATTCCTTATTTATATTTAAATGCTTTGCATATAGTTATTTAATGAATAAATTTTAATTTAAAAATAAGGAAAACAGCATGCCTTTACAAAAGCATGAGGCAGGATGAAGTTCCAATACAATTGAAGCTCCAATTTTAGGAATAAGAGAAATTCCTAAAATTTATCCTTCAATCTCTTTTCCTTTCCTTAAGCAATCTGTATCTATTCTGCCTCTCTGCCATCTTTATCCACAGCCCTGTTCACTGGGGCAGTGCTATGTCTCTTCTGAGGCATAGTTGGGTATTCCCTTCTCATGGAAAAAGATTTCAAGGTATTTCTACAACAGAATAAATCTTTATTTATAGTAAGTGGGAAACTTTCACACAATTGCATTCATTTTATTGTAAGAGCTAAAGACAAACTACATATCCGAAAAGCAAAAGAAAAGATACTATAGCTTGTAGTAGTTGTTTTAATGCAGTAGCATTAAATATATCAATCATATATTTTTTTCTTTTGTGCTGTATTTTCTGGATATTCTTCACCTAAAAATTAGCCTTCTTATTAGAACCAATAAAGAAATAAACACCCCTTAGTGATTTGCACTTACTCCTCCGTGTACCCTCAAACAGCCATTGGGCAGAGACATATAATTGCAGTTATTTTTTTCCCTCTCACAATTATTATTGGAAGTCTCATCCACTACAGTTACATTTCAGTCATCTATCTTTGGGTCATGTGTTTATCTCTATCCTCAGACCCCAACCCAGAGCACAGCAGCTGTTGCCAGTGACCTTCTTCCTTGCCATCTGGCTCTATTTCAGATACTGTTAAGTTTCCTCTGTCCTTCTAAGGGGGAGGGCAAGTTCTCTCAAGGACTCGCCAGGCTTTGCTGCCAACAAGTATCATCAGTGCAGAAAACAAAGTGTTCTGTTTCAGAGAAGGTTTCCAGGGCTTTCTCCTATCTTATATTTAATTATATTCATAATGCTTTTTATTGGTAGGGAGTGTTGTATAAAAAGTAAAAATAAACAGAAAAACCTTTTCTCACCATTAACTTTTATTTTAAGTTCCAGGGTACAGGTGCAGGATGTGAAGGTTTGTTTCATAGGTAAACGTGTGCCATTGTGATTTGCTGCACAGATTAATCCATCACCTAGGTATTAAGTCCAGTATCCATTAGCTATTCTTCCTGATGCTCTCCCTCCCTCTGCCCCATGACAGGGTCCAGGGTGTGTTGTTTCTGCTATGTGTCCATGTGTTCTCATTGTTCAGCTCCCCCTTAAAGTGAGAACATGCAGTATTTGGTTTTCTGTTTCTGTTAGTTGGCTGAGCATAACAGCTTCTAGATCCATTCATATCCCTGCAAAGACATGATCTCATTCCTTTTTAAGACTGGATAGTAGTATTCCATGGTGTACATGTACCACATTTTCTTTATCCAGCCTATAATTATGGGCATTTTGGTTGATTCTACATCCTAGTTATTGTGATAGTGCTACAGTGAACATACATATGCATGTATCTTTATAATAGAATGATTTATATTCCTTTGAGTATATACTCAGTGAGGGATTGCTGGGTCAAATGGTATTTCTGCTCCTAGATCTTTGAGGATTCACTACACTATCTTCCACAGTGGTTGACTAATTCACACTCTCACAGTGTAAAAGCATTCCTTTTTCTCCACAACCTCACCAGCATCTGTTGTTTCTTGACTTTTTAATAATTGCCATTCTGACTGGCGTGAGATGATATCTCATTGTGGTTTTGATTGCATTTCTCTAATGATCAGTGATGTTGAGCTTTTTTCATGTTTGTTGGTTGCATGAATGTCTTCTTTTGAGAAATGTCTGTTGACATCCTTTGCCCACTTTTTGATGGGGTTGTTTTGTTTGTTTGTTGTAAATTTCTTTAAGATCCTTGTGGACTCTGGATATTAGACCTTTGCCAGATGGATCGATTGCAAAAATTCTCTCCCATTCTGTAGGTTGTCTGTTAATGCTGATGATAGTTTCTTTTGCTGTGCAGAAGCTCATTAGTTTAATTAGATCCCACTTGTCAATTGTTGCTCTTGTTGCAGTTGCTTTTTGTGCTTTGATCATGAAATCTTTGCCCATCCCTATGTCCTGAATGGTATTGTCTAGATTTTCTTCTAGGGTTTTATACTATTGGGTTTCACATTTAAGTCTTAAAACCATCTTGAATTAATTTAATCAAAAACCTTTTTAAAGGTATCTCTGAAAAGATATTACAGGTATTTGAGACTGCAATAAATTTAATTTACTGTAGACTGGGAACTTTCCCCTGGCTGCTTCTTTGAGATCTCATTGCTTGGGCAAGTTTTCCCTCTTGCACTTAGTTTTACCCTAAGTAAAGGGTATCGTTGTCCTCATAGACTCTAAAGTTTAGGCTACAAACTTGATTTATTTGTGAATATGTTTAAGTCAGCTTGAAAATGAAATTGTGATACTCTAGAAATGCTAGCATCATCTAAGAAATAGAAAGGAATTCTACTTTTCTCTTATGGAAATGAGATATCAGTTTGATGCCAAATAAGGTGTAAAAAATAAATGCAAGATTTTATTTTCTGCTTAAAGACACCCATAGGTGGTTATGCTTTTAATTACCTTTCATTCAGATGACAAGGGTATCAATTGTATTTTGCACGAGCCTGATTTATGCTCACAATGGCATATTTAACATGTTTTAATGATTGGAAATTATATACTGAAATACACTACATTATGCATATTGCAAATTCTGTAGCTTCAATAATGTTTGTTAACTTTGTGAAACATATGGTCACAAAATAACAATGTGACCCTGTGGTTGTTATTCTAAAATTATCTTTCTTATCTGTCACTTTTTTTTCTTACTTTGGTGCTAATATGAACAGATAACGATTAAGATTATTCAGACTTCTACAGAAAACTAGAAGAAAGGCGAGATTTCCACCTCACCTGGTCCAGCTCTCCAAATCAGCACTTGCATTACAAAGCAACCATTTTGACGACTGTATTTATTTATGAGCGTGTAGTTCTGGATTTTTTGTTTTCTTTCTGTTTGTAGCAACAGCTATGGGTGAAGAAATGTCTGTTTAGCATGCAAACTCCTGGAGAGAATGTCATTTGAACTAACTTCATAGTTCCTAACACTCAAAATTTTAAGGTGGCTGAATGCTTTTTAAGAATAGAGAGATAAAAAAATATAGAAACTAAATAACCCATTTCTTCTCTAGGATGCATTAGGTAAAGGGGAGTAACTAGGAGGGTAACAGTAAACTTGTGCTTCATGCTATAACCCTTAGAGTGAATCCCTTTGTCTCCCAGAATGTTTCATGTGAACAAAACAAAGTGAAACAGCTTTCAGAGAGATCTCTGGAACTCATCCTTAGTGATCCTCCTCCTCAGCCCTACATCTAACAGGAGCTTCTACAGACTCTGCCAAATATAGATCCAGACACATTTTAGGACTGATGCTTCAGCTGCAGATCTGATGAACTCTATGAATCACCTCCCCAAGAATATATGCATATGCACATAACAGAAAACTTTGCAAATGTTTCTATTATACTAGAGGCCTAGTCATGGATGTCCCTGCCTCTGGGTTAGCCATAACACTGTTGGTAATTACAGGCACACTTTAACCTTTTTTGGAAATAGCTTTCGTGTTGTCCTCTGCAGGACAATATTTTCTTTATTCTTATTCCTTGAACTCCTTGAACTTTAGGAGGGACTGATCCAATCTCTTGCCTGTCTGGGTGGCCACACGACTCAGGCTTGGACAATAGATGCATTTCCTCTGTTGGCCACATGTTGAGGTTAGGTATAGTTATGTGATTGAAGCCTTGTAAATGAGCCCCTGGAGAATTTGGGGGAACTTCAGGGAAAAGGTTTTCAAAAATGTTTTGATCTGTTAGTAGGGTGTATAAAATATATTTGGGCATGCTGGCAACTGGTATGAAGAGTTTAGGATTAAGCCCGTAGAGAAAACCAAAGACAAATCCAAGAAGAGGAAAGAAAGAAACTGAGAGAAAGTTATCATTTGAGTCCCTAAATCCACAGTGCCTAGAACAAGGTATCACTTAGAACTTTTCATTACTGGGAGCCAAGTTCCCTTTGTGTGCTTAAGCCAATTCAATTTGGATTTCTGTCACTTACAAACATGAGTTCTGAACAAGGGACTCAGCTACTGAGGTAGAAATGTAATTATATAGCAGGGGAATAAATCCAACTTCTTTGTCTTGGCAAAAAACCCGTCTTGGAAAAAATCAGTGGATTTTCCATTCCAAGTAGAAATGCAATGCAAATCTAAATGGAAAGAAAGTACCTAAACGAAAGATAGCCTTTGATTCTTTAAGCTTGAAGGGGAATATGAAGTTCAATATATACTAATTGATTTATATAGCCATATTTAAAATCATTAATCTTCAGATATCAGAATCTATATAGATAAGTAAAAATGAAAAATGAGGGTCATTTCGTGGCTCTTATTGTATTTTTAATTTTAAAAATATGGATATGTTGATTAAATTTCTATCCAACTATTTAAAATACATAAAAATGTCCAAAATCTGTGTGAGTTGGAGCTGATATGCATCCCTTTGAAAAGTCAAATGATCATACAATTTCAAACCTTAGTTTCATGACTAAAATATCATGGGAACAGCTATTCATGAAGAGGAATGCCCAAGTGTCTTATTAAACCGTTAGGTCATAGCACATCAAAGCTGGGATGTAGTGCAGGATCAAACGTAACACAATCAAATTAGCAAGCAATGAAAGTAACCCGCAATTATGCTTCAGATACAAGGTGGAAATCAAAATCTAAAATGACAGAAGTTTCAGATAGAAGTCACTCAACAGTGAAGGGGAAAATAATTAGTGGGAAGCAGTATACACACAGATGATGAGAATGCAAACTTTAGTTTCAGATATGCTTGGATTCAGTCAGTAGCTTCACTATTTACATAATCTAAAGACCGTGACTTCTACAAGTTACTTAATATTTCTAAGCCTCAATATCCTCATCTGTAAAATGGAGATAATATAATCTATTTCATGAAATTGTGAGAACTAATTGAACTACTCTCAACTGCCATATTATTATTTGAGCTCTAAAACCATGACACAATGCACATAAAGTGCTTAGCGAGGTTCTTGACCCAGAGTTAGCATTCAGTGGATTTGTAACTGCTCTTTTATGATAATTATCATTATAATCATTGTAATAGCATCAGCCAATTCAATTCTAGTTTGCACAATCACTCATTCATGACCAGTCCACTTCTTGCTCTAAAGGTCATATTCATTTATGCACCCAGCACATGCAGAAGTAATATATTGGTTTGCATTCATATATTGGCAAGCCAGGCACATAGTGTATGAACAGACTAGCAAGTTATTCAACAGTTATAATGATGCTTATAAACAAACTTTTGTAGTCAAACCCCGAGTTTTTATGCTGCCTTTCACATTGTATGTGATATGAATTTCATCGGAAGTGCTTTTCTGGGGCGTCTAATCTTTTGGCTTCCTAGGGCCAGATTGAAAGAGGAATGGTATTGGGTCACACATAAAATACAGTAACACTAATGATACCTGAAAAGCTAAAGAAAATCGCAAAATAAATCTCATAATGTTCTCAGAAAGTTTATGAATTTGTTTTGGTCTGCATTCAAAGCTGTCCTAGGCCACATGTGGCTCGAGGGTCATGGGCTGGACAAGCTTGCTTTAAATTGTATGGAGATTTCTGTCTGTCTACCATTCTGATTTCTTCTTATATTTTACGATTCTTTCTTTAAGCCTTGGCATGGCAATATAAAAGAATTTAGCAGGCTTGGTGTGGTGGTTCACACCTGAATTCCAGCACTTTGGGAGGCTGAAATGGGAGGATTGCTTGAGACCAGGAGTTTGAGACCAGCCTGGACAACATAGTAAGACCCCATCTCTAAAAAAAATAAAAATAAAAATAAACTATCTATATAAAAAAGAATGTAGCAAAAGATGGGGTTAAGAAAGAGAAGAGTCATGTTCTAAAACATCTATCTGCTGTTAGATACAATTCTTAGAATAATGATTTCATTTGAGGTTATTTTCTGGTACCGCCTTAAAATATGCCATTTCACAATACATTCTTAACAACTCTAAGATAATTTTAAAATAGTAGCTGTGATTTGAAAATAAAGAACTTAAAGATAAAATTTAAAAGCTAAACATTATCATTATGATTATTTGCCATCTTTTTAACCTCAAAATTGAACAAGTAGAAAATTTCAGTAGAATTTTTTGATCTGTGGCTTCACAGGGATTTGAAATAAACAAAACCTGTTTTTTTTTAATAAATGAAGGCTTCTAATGGTTATAATTCAGTTAAATTGTGCTTCTTAATATATGGAAAGCAGTAGACTCTGGAGAAGTCCACAGTCCACGGTCACTTATGTGAATGATGTTTTGACCTTGACACAGATTGGTAGAAATATTATACAAGATCTTTGGTTAGAAATGTGTTACTATTGGCATCTATAGTTGGATGAAATTCCAGATGTTTCTTATTCTTGATTTTAGACATATGCTATCATATATTATAACTAATTTGGTGACATAAAATAATTCTTTAATTAGATTATCATAAACTTTAGGTTATATGTAAAGTAATTTCAAAAAATGTAATGTTCTTAGGAGGCATTATTACAGTTATGCAAAATAGATAACCAGATTTTAATGAATGTTCCCAAAGATATTGTACACTAATACATCCCAAATATTATCAGCATGTTATCTAGTTAAAACATATAGTTCTTATGTCCCAAGTTGTGATGTTTTCAAAATAAAATATTGTCTCAAGCATTAGAGATACTATATTTTGATTTGTTCTGCACAATTTTCATGGCAAGAAAATGACCAAAATAGATGTGCTTGGCACCTTGAATAACATTCAAGACATAATTACAGCTTAGAAAGGAATATTCCCCCAGAAGCATAGAGAAATGCTGATAGTTATTTGATTTAGGGAAAGAGTTTTGCTTGTCAGCATCCCATCCATCCTCACCACTTTGTTGTCTCCACAACACTGTGACTGGTGTGCTGTAACTCCATACTAAAATGCAAGCCTCTGAGGGCAGGGATTGTGTTTTCTTTATTTCCGATGGTATCCTCAGTGCTAAGAATAGCGCCTGGCCCATTGTAGTGATCAATTAATCATTTTAGATAAATATTTCAGGTATTAAGATTTGGATGGAAACGTGTCTTTCTTAGCAGTGGTTGAAAAACTACCTGTGGGTGTCTCAGTGAGTCTCAGGTAAGCAAAGTTAATGCTTGACCTGGTTTTTCTGTTTTGTGCATAATTAAATTACAAAGAAATGGGGTCTCTGAAATTTTTATATTTTAAAAAATCTCAAATCCTGGTAGACTTTGAGAACACCTGTTCTATAGAGTTTAATACTTAATTGTCACCATACTAATCTATTTGTTTATTTATTTATATTCATTTATTATTAATTTTTTTTGAGACAGAGTCTCACGCTGTCACCGAGGCTGGAGTGCAGTGGCGTGATCTCAGCTCACTGCAACCTCTGCCTCCCTGGTTCAAGCAATTTTCGTGCCTCAGCCTTCAGAGTAGCAGGCATTACATCTTTCCCAATGATGCTGATGATGTGTAGAAGATGCCCTGAGGATGGTTCTGCCATATAGGTTGCTAGTGTTGAGGAAGATAATCAGTATTGGTGCATTACAAAGATCTCTAGTGGCAGAGCAACCAAAAATGCCTTATTTCTGCATGGTCCTAATTTGTAAACAAGCAACTACTTAGCACTGCAACTACGCATTATGGTAATTATAGAGTAATCTAGCACCAAATAATGACATTAAAGGGACTTTCCAATATAAAAGTCAAATGCTGGGAAGTTTAAATAACAAAATAGTAATAGCAACAAAGTTTTTTTGAAGTCATGTTTATTCTAGTTCATTCTACTCTTGGAGTCTATTCTAGGAGTTCATTGGCCTTACTTTATCCGAATATTGATTTTAACATTTATCCCTAAGGAATTTGGCCAAAGTGTACATTTGATACACTTCTAGTATATGAAAGTTTTAAACTGGTGTAATAATATATTTTGCTTTAGAACTATTGCTAATAACGTTTTATAACCCTTTTGACAAAGAACTAGTTTTCAAATAAGCTCTTTAAAAATCACTAGAATAATTGTTGGCTATATTCTCTTAATAATATTAGTATAGATGAGATACGAACTTATCTTTAGCAAAACCACAAGAAGATATTTTTAGTCTTTGATATTTAAGTATGTTGCTGTATACCTTCCCCTATATTCCTCTTACCAGCGATTAAGACTTTACCATGCTATGGGGCTGGGTAAAGCCTACATGCTTTCCATTTTGCAATTTGAACTCATAGAACTGTTTAGGGCAACCTGGCTCAGCTCTGGATTCTCTGAGCTAGTATTGAAGTCCTTTGAGAAGGATGTCAAGTATCAGCGCTGTTCTTCCTTTCTGTATATGTTGGCTGTTCACACTGACTAGGAAGCTAACTTCTTCCCTGTGAGTTTTCTTCAATTAAATATTAGAGGCAGGAATGAGGCCTCTTACAATCTCCTTTCCTAATTAGAAAGGAACTGGCATGTGTCTACTCTATGAAAGAAATAAAGCTTACCTTCCTTTCTTTGACTATATATTTTATCAGTTTTATGGCATTGTCTCTCTTATCTCCAGCCCAATTATAAAATTTGAGGAGATAAAATTATTACAAATAAGTCCACTCTAAATATACAACCTCATATTATAAAATGATTGAGCAAGAAATAAACTGTGCTCTATTCCTCTCACAGGAGATAGGTTAGCTTGACTGTTTTGAACAAGCCTTCTTGCAACCACCCCATTTGCCCTTGGATGCCAGCATTTTTTCCTGTGCCCAGTAAGCAGCCAGTATAATGCAGAGTACACTAAAAATAAGAACTCTGGAATCAGATGAAATGAGGCCACTGCACTGTGAAACTTAGAAAAGTAGAAAGTAATTTTGTTGTATTTAAATGTTCCAACTTTCTTTAGCTTTTCAGGTGGTGCTTTCTGGAATCTGAGAGCAGCTCTGGCTGTCAAGATTTATTTTGGTTCTCTTTCCTCTGTTATTTCATAGCTATGCCTAGGAATTGTATATTTTCCAGAATTCCTTAAATTCTAGGGAAAAAATGAAACGCATGCACCCTTATACCTCTCTTAAACTCCATCTTTACTATGGAGTTTTCCAGATGGGGAGTATAGGAAGTAATAATGAAGATGATACTACACAGCCACAGCGGTTACCACTGTCAATTGCACTGTAGTGGTGGAAGACAGGGATTTTGATCCTTAAACTAGGATCCATTTGTGCCTTATCCATGGCAAACTGGTTAATTTTGACATCACAGCATTCTCTAATACAAGCCTGTGGAAATTAAGATTCAATATGATTTATACTGCAATGCATTCATTATGTTGGAATGTTTAATTGAATAATTTATAACAGATATGTAGGATTTTTAAATCAAATGTTACACATTAGTGGAAACTCGAATTTTATTAATAGTAGTTCTCTTCTAAGCAGTGACTTGGCTAGCTCTTCTGAATTATCCACCCTTACCTTGCTGAAAGAAATGTGATTACATTTGATTGGCTTGAAAGGAAGCAACCCCAAAACACCCGATTAAGAAATAGAACAGAGTATACTAGAAGCTGGGAGTGGTAGGGGTAAGAAGGTTGATGGGGAGAAATTTGTTAAAGGATACAAAATTACTGCTAGGTAGAAGGAATAAATTCTAGTGGTCTGTATCACTGTAGGATGACTGTAATAAACAATAATGTATTATGTAGTTTCACATATCTAGAAGGAAGATATTGAATCTTTCCAAGAAAAAGAAATGATAAATGTTTGAGATGATGGATGTATTAATTACCCTCTTCTGATTGCTATAAATTACATGATGGAAATATCACTACATACCCCATTAATATGTATAATCATTGTTCATCAAGTTAAAATAATTTTAGCCGGGCACGTAGTAGCTCACATGATCCTCCTGCCTCAGCCTCCCAAGTAGCGGGGATTACAGGTGTGTGCCACCATGCCCAGCTAATTTTGTATTTTTTGTAGAGATGGGGTTTTCATCATGTTGGTCAGCTTGGTCTTGAACACCTGACCTCAGGTGATCCACATACCTCTACCTCCCAAAGTGCTGGGATTACAGGCGTGAGTCACCACTCCCAGCCAAAATATTCTTCATATAATTGCTGAAAAAAGACATAGAGAAACCAGGCTTTGTATATAACTCAGAAATTCCATTTCTAGGAATATATGCAGGAAAACTAAAAGCATATCAACACAAAAAATATTGTACATAAATGTTCATAGAAGCACAGTATCCACAATATAAAAATAACTCAAATGTCTATTGACTCATCAATGGATAACCAAAATATGGTATGTCATACAATGGAATGTTGTTTAGAACCAAAAAGCCCATCAATAATAGACTGGATAAAGAAAATATGGCACATATACACCATGGAATACTATGCAGTCACAAAAAAAGAATGAATTAATGAGTTTATGTCCTTTGCGGGGACATGGATGAAGCTGGAAACCATCATCCTCAGTAAACTAATACAGGAACAGAAAACCCAACACTGCATGTTCTCACTCATAAGTGGAAGCTGAACAATGAGAACACATGGACACAGGGAGGGGAACATCACACACCAAGGCCTGTCAAGGGGTGGAGGGAAAGAGAAGGGAGAGCATTAGGACAAAAACCTAATGCCTGTGGGGCTTAAAACCTAAATGATGGGTTGATGGGTGCAAGAAACCATCATGTCACATGTATACCTATGTAACAAACCTGCACATTCAGCACATGTATCCCAGAACTTAGAGCAAAATTAAAAAATAAAAGAAATGAAGTACTGTTGCATACTACAACATGGCTGAACCTTGAGAACAATATGTTAAGTGAGAGAGGCCAGTTACAAAAACCATATATTCTACTGTTCATTAATATGTAAGGTCCAAAATAGGCAAGTTTATTAAGATGAAAATAGATTAGAAGTTTCCTAGGACTGGAGGGTGGAAGTGACAAGGAATGGATCAAGGTAATGGGTACAGAATTTCTTTTTGGGATAATGAGAGTGTTTAAAATTCAATTGTAGTGATGCTTGTACCACTTTACAAATATACTAAAAACCAATGAGCTGTATATTTTAAATGAGAAAATATATGGTATGTGATTTATATCTCAGTAAAGCTGTTACTTTTAAAAAATAAGATTTTAAACATAATTTTTTAAAAAATGATCAACCATTAGTAAGAAATGGAATCCAGATAATTATCATTTGATCAATTTGCAAATATTTCTATTTGCACTAAAGGATCTTGTTGGTGATACTATGCTGAATGCTTAATTATGCTATTAGAAAGTGGTATTGTCATAAAGCAAGAACATTTTATTTTAGAAGTTGTTGTATAGCATATTTGTATATGAAGAATGAAGTATTATTGCATTAGAAAAGCCAGCAATGTGTATCATGAACCCTTTTCATTATTTTGAAAAATACATTTGGATCTTGTATTCATGCTCTAATTCACAAGTTAGAAAAAAATTATCTCATTGTTTCAGGCCTGGACTAATGAAGTTCAAAATATGTAAATGACATATTGAATTCCCAACCCAGTTATATTGATTCCATCTAAAATAAGGCATATTAAAATATTCACTTCAGTATGATCATGCTTCTACCAATGTGCTTAGGAATTGGGACTTATGTGATAAGCAAACACACAGAAGAATGTGCTTCAGGGATATGAAAATCACCATTTATTCAAATATGACATCCCTAGAATTTGCCCTGTGATGATGCTATATACTCAGAAAGATGAGAAAAGAAATACACTGTCTTTAGGGGCTGGTTGAGAAAGAAGGAGAGATAAAAGGATACACATATGCACATAAAAGAACACATATAAACACACAGGAATATTACCACACAAACTTATAGGCAAATGCATACCCAGTAACATACACACATGAGAATGTCAACATGAAACATGTGTGTGGACACATGTGCACACACAAAACAAAAACAAACAAAAAAGGAGAGAAATAAATTGAGATCATTTCTGTTTGAGAGGATCAGGGACATTGAGGAAGTACCTTTGTGTCACACTGTTACAGTATAGAAGATGTACTTGAGAGAGTAGTATTTGGGTTTGGAAAAACAATCACTGAGAATCAAAAGATGTTTACATAAAACTAAAAGAATAACAGCGACAGTATGTTTATTGGGGGTGGGAGAGGATTCTTGGCTATTAGTGAAAGCACCGTGATATTAGTAGGTTTGAGAATTGATATCATGTTTTTAGGTGACAATTTCCATGATGAGATTGGACAAATTTAATAACAGCCCAGGACTGAAATTGACAAAATGCTATCATGTTAAATTAGGGTGCTAAATTCTTCTACCAAGACAAAACTGATCACATGAAGTCCAGACTGAATAGTAACAAGTGCCAAAAAGAAACAAGTGCGAATGATGAGACTGAAATGTGGTGTTGGTGGAGAGAGATTTGAAGATTTATTTTACTGATGCCATATGTGCATGTTGCTGTTTTGTAAGATCTGTCGTGTGCTGGGCATTGTGATACCTACTTTAAGCACATCATCTTTCCGAAATGTTAAGCTGTATATGGTAAGGATTATTAATCAACACTTTCTCATCTCACTTACGTAGATGAGAAAGTTGAAGTCCAAATAGACCAGGTATATGCTCATAACTAATAAATACTTGTGGCACAGTAAGGATTCACACCTAACAAGATCTTGCGTCAAAATCTGGCCTATTTAGAAAATCTCATGGTTTCTCCCTGTTGCAAATATCTCAATAAATATATAATAGTCACTTTAACTGATTTCATAGTGAATTAGTCTTGATTTCAATTTGATTCTAGTCCATTATTGCCTCTTGAACCTCTTAGCATAACATCTTCTATAACGATGATTCCGTAATAATCTAATCATTTTTTCTTTTCACATCTTCATGTTTAAGAATGTTTACTTGTCCTTGGTGAGATTTTTTAAGGTTGTTACACAAATAAGCCCAAATAAAATATCCTTCTTGAAACTCAAAAAATATGATTTCTTGATGGTCCCCATTTTCTATGTACGAACAATGAGATTGAGTTAATTAAAGTTTTTCCCATATGACTTTATTAAGAGAGTATTGCTATTAAAAAAGATGTGAAACACCAGCAAACATATCAAGAATGATAATAGCTACATCCATTTCCCACTATGGGAATATTAACTCATAATTCCATAGTGATTATTTCTATCCTCAGTTTCAATATGAGTTAATATTTCCATAGTGATTCCATACAATGTGGCTTATTTGAGGAGATGGTATGAGCACCATTTTACAGATGAGGAAAGTAAAACTCAGAAAAGTTATGTGACATTTCAGCATCACACAGCTGGGTAAACTAATTTTGAAAATTCACGCAGTAGACCAGGGAAAGCTAACAGATAACAAGAGTTTAGGGAGCTAGAAAAATAGTTTTTCTTATCATGTGATTTTGATATTGCCTACTTTCTCATCTATCAAGATCTGCTAAATTACAAAATCTAAGCAAACATGTAAAAGTGTATTACTTATGCAAGGTCCAATTTTGTCAAATGTTCATAACCAAGTAAGACTCACTGCATTTCAAATACGTGTGGAATTGATGAATTATCGTTATCAGAGACTGTGATCTACGTTTGCATTTTCTTTAATCTGAAGAAAAGTATTACATTTTTACTTGATGCTGTAAGACAAAAATAAGCTGAAACATGGTAGATTTGATATACAATTATGTGTTAATAAGCCATCCTTAAAATGTAAGTGTAATGTATCTATCTCAAAATAATTTATTCAATAAATATTTATTACAGACCAACTGTATTTCAGGCACTGTGATAGACATACATGAGCAAAGCCAAGTTTTAAAATAATAATAATAGAGACATGCTCATTTAATCGCTGTGGCAGAGACTGGTTATCTTTCACCCAATCGATTTCCTCTTTGTCCTGGACACACAACTAGGCTACCTTTCTCAGTCTCTCTCACAATTATTGCCAGACCATGTGACTGAATTCTGGCCAGTAGGAGGTTCTTGACAGCACCGTGTACCCCCTATATTCCACTCTTCTTGCTCTTCCCTTTTCTGGGGATGACCTTGGAGACCAAGTTTTGAAGACGGCAGAGTCACAAAATGGAAAAGTCCTGAGTTCCTAAAACTCCGCTTGGACTAGAGCTGCCCATAAATCAGGAGATCCTTATGGATTTTATACGAGCAAGAAATAAACTTCTATCTAGTAAGCTATTGAAATTCTTTGTTGGTTTTTCCTGAATTAATAGAATCTCTATTAAAGCAGAAGTTGTATATAGAAGCTGATAGAATTTTCTAAACTCCTTTAGATCTGAAAAGATTAGGAAAAAGTTCCTAAATAGGTTAAATTTGTGACAACATATATTGTTTCTTTGTGTAACAATATATATTAAGCCCATAAAAATGCTAGACATTGTGCTGTATACTGGGGATAACCTTAAGAATAATATGGGAGCCACGCGCAGTGGCTCATGCCTGTAATCCCAGCACTCTGGGAGGCCGAGGCAGGTGGATCACCTGAGGTCAGGAGTTCGAGACCAGCCTGGCCAACATGGTGAAATCCTGTCTCTACTTAAAAAAAAAAAAAAAGCCAGGCATGATGGCAGGTGTCTGTAATCCCAGCTACTTGAGAGACTGAAGCGGGAGAATTGCTTGAATCCGGGAGGCTTAGGTTGCAGTGAGCTGAGATCGTGTCATTGCACTCCAGCCTGGGCAACAAGAGCAAAAATCCATCAAAATAATGATGATGATGATAATAATAATAATATCCCTTAAATCCCTTAACTCATGGAACTTGCATTCTTATAAGAGATAGACAGTAAATAAATGAGGAAACAAATAACATAAGAGTTGATTACTATAATGCTTCAAAGAAAATAAAGGTGGTAAGGAAATGACAGCTGGTCAAGGAAGATTCTGGAGAAAGTGATATTGAAACTGAAGATTGAAAGAAACAAACAATAGAAACAGAACAGGAGGCTTTCTAGAAATGTAAAATCACAAAGTCAACATTCCATTGTAGGAAACAGCTCCAATCCATTCAACTAACTGGTCCCTGACTAAATCCCATAGCTTCATTAATAATCCTTTGTCTGTAACATGGCACAATTGCCTTTTTCAATAATGGCGTGTTAAACACAAATTTCTATCCATGTATAAACACCTAAAACTATTTTTCTGATTAGCATAGTTTACTATTTTTAAACTCCTTAAATTTACCATGCTCAATGTATTCAACTGACTGAAACTGACAGGAAGACAAATCTTTTTAGTTATTCATGATTTACTTGACTATCACTGTAGTTAATATTCCTTAAAGCATATTTAACTCTAGAGAGACTGAATTGAACAGAACTCTGGAAGTCACTTTTCTGTGAAGATAATAAAAGGATACTCTTAAACTTACTGTAACTTTGTTTGATTAATAAAACTGTTTCTACACTAATTAGAAAAACTGTAGAAGCAACTTCCCAATCTTTCCTAGAAGGACATGTAGAAAAGCATCTACCACTTCTCTCTAGGGCTGATTTTAAAAGTTCATATTAGAGAACTTGACGAAGAAGATTCCAGTATTGGATAGGTTTTAAAAATATAAAGTTATATTAAGAAATCTCACTTAGAATCACACAGGATGAGATTTTTAAGATATTGAAATAGATTTTCAATTTGCATATTCAATTAAAGATGCTACAAGAGCAAGCTTTTAATTTATGGATAAATGATTCTATAATTATCAAGTTGTTGGAGCATTTGAACATAATTTATAAATGAGGCGAAGCTCATGTTTTGAGTGTGACATAGATACTGGAAACAGGAGTGAGAAAGGAAACAACCCAAGTTCTCTGAGTATGTGCTCCAGCTTCTTCACACCACACAATGTTTCTCATAGTCCCCAAGTGATGCTTGTGATTGTATAGAAAATGAGCATCCAAGCCAGGCGCGATGGCTCACACCTGTAATCCCAGCACTTTGGGAGGCCGAGGAGGATGAATCACCTGAGGTCAGGAGTTTGAGACCAGCCTGGCCAACAGGTGAAACCTTGTCTCTACTAAAAATACAAACATTAGCAAA
>NW_012114711.1:2983995-3007557 GCF_000951035.1 Colobus angolensis palliatus
TTTTGCTTAATATTTTATATATAGGCAGTTGATTAGAAAAATCTTATATTGGAAAATCAATGTCACTTTTATTGCAACAATTAATTTTTTTTCCTTTTAAGAGGTGACTGGCTACCTTTGGATTTTATTCAGAATATTTTCTCACAGGACCAGACACTGTCTTAGTGACATGTCTTTTGTCACTAACATCACTTACATATCTTATATAAATTAACATTCACAATAATGGCATAAATATTATATTTTGTAAATCAAGAAACTAAAGCTCAGAGAGGGAAAACACACTGTCCAAAATCACACAACTGTTAAGTACTGGATCCCCTATTTGAACCCTACCATTCTGAATCAAGAGCTTAGTTTTGATTACTAGGTAATACAACTTCCCCATATGGTTTCTCTTATCCCTACAGGGTCACTTATTAACTAAATAACCAACTTGACCTTCTTTTCCCCCCTTCATTCTTTTTTTGCTTCATTCTCAGATATGTACAAACAGATAATTTAAATTTCCTTGGTTTTAAGAAGCGCACAACTCCAACAAACAAAAAAAAAATCAAAGAAATAAACAAAAAACTAACCAAGAACTAAACAGAGATAATAAATGGCATGTAAAGACTATAAAATGAACAAACAATTAAAATCACCTCTGATTATTATTTGGATAGATTAACATGTAGATTTCATCCCAAAAATTCCAAGAAGAATAAAATAGAAACAGCTAACAAGAAAAGTCTTGGAATTTTAAAATATGATTCAAAAATATAGATTGGAATATAAAAATAATACAAATTGAAGACATTACCTAAGAAGTAGAACAAAAGACAAATGTAAAATGAAAAATGAAAAATAGAAGATTGAACCAGAAAATGAAATACCATATCTGATTACTTGGGTTTCCAGAGGGAGAGTGAAATCAGCAGAGGAGGCAAAAGTAAGGAAAATAATAGAAGTGTTCAACAAGAAGAGATTTCAAATTGATATGCCTAATAACATTGAAGAAAGGGCAGGCAAGGTGACTCACACCTGTAATCTCAGCATTCTGGGTGGCCGAGAGGGAAAGATTGCCAGAAGTTCAAGACCACCTTGGGCAACATAGTGAAAGCTTGTCTCTAGAAAAAATAATAATAAAAAAAATTAGCTGGATGTGGTGGTGCAGGATGTTGACCATGGGGAAGCCTATAGTCCCAGCTACATGCAAGGCTGAGGCAGGAAGTTCCTTTGTGCCCAGGAAGTCAAGGCTGTAGTGACCTATGATCGCTGTGATCATGGCACGGCACTCCAGCCTGGGTGCACTCTGCCTCTACAAACAAACAAACATACTGAATGAATAAAGACTTTTGCTTGAACACATTATTATTGTGAACTTTCAAATAGGATGAGATTCCCATCAACAGCACTATGGGCTTGTAAAAACTGCTAGGTCCACTACTTCAAAATGTCAAAAGGATATTATTATCAAACTTAAATTCTATACCTAACCAACTGTCATTCAAATGTGAGGACAAAAAAAAGATATTTCCAGTACGCAAGGACTCAAAGTACATTACAGACACTTATTTTTGTTTGGAAGTTTTGGTAGATGTGTTTCAGTAAGATGAAAGGTTAACTCAAGAACCAGGAAACTTTGAAATCCAGAAAGCACAGAAAAGCAACAAGGGGGATTTTCATGAAGAAAGCTGTAATGCTGCTCAAAAGTAAACAGTAGAAGCATAAAGCCTTCTAAGACAAAGGGCCCCGTGAAAAAGGAGAATCAATAGTAAGACGGAGAACTTGGTAAACTTTGAGAACACAATCAGGATTTGGTGGAGTGCAAAAAATGTTGAATAACTTAGAACTTCACTCTGTTAAGTCATTTAAACTTCAGAACATGAAGACATTTAAAAATTAGGACATAGCAATCAAGATGTCCTTCGACAGGTGAATGAGTAAATAAACTGTGGTACATCCAGATAGTGAAATATTACTGAGCACTAAGTGGAAATGAACTATCAAGCCAGGAAAAAAACACGGAGGAAAATAAATACATATTACTAAGTAAAAGATCTTAGCCAATATTAAAAGGCTGCATACTGTAGGATTCCAAATGTATAACATTGTGCAAGAGGCAAAACTATGGAGGCAGCTAAAAGACCAGTGGTTGCCAGGGGCCAGAGGGTGGCAGAGATAAATAGGTGAAGCACAGAGGATTTTTAGAGCAGTGGAACTATTCTGTATGATGTTAGAATGGTATACATGTGTCATTATACGTTTTTTCAAACCAATAAAATCTATAGCAGCAAACATGAACACTAATATGTGCTGTAAGCCCTGATGATAATGATGTGTAAATGTTCATTAATTGTAACAAATGTATCACTCTGATGTGGGATGTTGATAATAAGGAAGGCTAGGTATCTGTGGGGGTGGGGAGTATAAGGGAAATCTCTGTACCGTCCACTCAATTTTTCTGTGAATGTAAAACTGCTCTAAAAAAGAGTTTATTAAATAAGAACAACAATAAAAACACCACCAACAATAAAAAATAGGACATTATGGCAACAGAGAAGGAAATGCAGTCCCAGGGTCCTAAATAGCTATGCTATGGATAACATAAGTAATCTCTTTTTTCATATATGTTTCAAACCAAGAAAATTTAAATCGTGACTGAATTTATCTGAAAGATGAATCACAGCAAACTAATTTTAGCAAGTTATACTTTATGAAGTTTTCCTTTATTTGTGGGTAAATATAGTCATATTCCTATAAAAATATTTTCCTAAACAGAGTGTTATGAGTAGTTTTAGTGGTTTTCATCTTCTGGAATCAATAATTATGGCCAAATGCAGAACACATAACCACATCTCAGAAAGGAATATAAAATTTAAATCTAGACAACATAAACCTAAAGACACAGATAAAAGTTGAAACATAGGTGGTAAGCAGAGGCGGGTTGGGGGCTGGGCTGAGAGTGCTTATATTATCTTTCAAAATGTCAGAGTGAAAGCATAACTCTGTGTAGGCTGATGGAGCAAAAAATTGAGTTTTAAGAATGTTGTTTAAAGTTCCAGGCAGGAACTAAAAATTGATGTGTAAATAAATTGAGAAGGAAGATAGAGATAGTGTTGGAATATGTGAACTAAACTTTCAGCTACCATAGCAGAAAACTTTACATGACACCTTGCGTGTACATGTAGACACAGCGATAGAAGCATACAATTTAGACTTTTGCAGGCAACTGCAGGAAGAATCTAAAACCAAACAGTCAAAATGTTTGTATTTTATTTGAAGGAGAATATTGTAGGTGAGGAGAACTATGATGAGAGACTATTTGTTCTCATTATAAGCCCTCTGCAGCATTGAACGTTTTTAACCGTATACATTCACAACTGTTAGAAGTAACAACAAAAAAAAATAATAATAATACCAGTTCAAAAACAAAGGTAATATCTTTTTCATATATGTTTCAAACCACAGATATTTAAATTGCAACTGAATTTATCTGAAAGATGATTCACAGCAAACTAATTTTAGTAAGCAACATTTTATGAAGTTTTCCTTTATTTGTGGGTGAATATAGTCATATTCCTATAAAAATGTTTCTGCTAGCAGAAACATAGGCATCAAAAACTTTCCATTTGTGACTAAATTTAATATGTTTTAAAACACTTGCAATGTTTCTATCTTGCTTTTGTCTTAGAGTTTTCTTTAAGGTATAATTTAATTTAACATGCATGTATTTCAGATACTGTGTACAAATGAAAAAGATGGCCATTTCTGTTTTCTGGAATGCACAGGCATTATATTGTGATGTCACTGTTGTCAATAACCAGGTTAAAGTATTCAAAGCGCTGTGTTCTGAGATACCTAGATATTGTGATAAGGCACAAAGAATGAAAGAGTAAGAGAAAGAAAAGGAATGAGGATATCTCTGCTGAACTATGAAGGGATTACTTGCAATTATGAATGTCTCAGTTCTTCCAATAAGAAAAGCCTAACTTAGGGGTAAAATGAAAATGAAGTGAAATAGGGTAAGCATAACTTGACATCTCCTCCTTATTTTTCCTTGCTTGAATACTTTAAAGAAAACCCACATTATTAAATTTTCTTTTCTGAGACAGAGTCTTGCTCTCCCGCCCAGACTGGAGGGCAGTGGCGCGATCTCGGCTCACTGCAACCTCCGCC
The DNA here is from genome assembly GCF_000951035.1 of Colobus angolensis palliatus. Taxonomy (NCBI): domain Eukaryota; kingdom Metazoa; phylum Chordata; class Mammalia; order Primates; family Cercopithecidae; genus Colobus; species Colobus angolensis. The sequence goes on from NW_012114711.1 coordinate 2,988,157, forward strand.
TCCCGGGTCCAAGTGATTCTCCTGCCTCAGCCTCCCGAGTAGCTGGGACTACAGGCGCCCGCCATCACTCCCGGCTAATTTTTCTTTTTAGTAAAGGCAGGGTTTCACCATGTTAGCCAGGATGATCTCAATACTCCTGACCTCAAGTGATCTGTCCACCTCGGCCTCCCAAAGTGCTGGTTTTACAGGCGTGAGCCACAGCGCCTGAGCAATTTTCTAATAGTACTAATGATTGACAATAAATACCTCAAAGATGTAGCAGAAAATATACTTTCTCACAGTGATGTTTAGGCTGCAGCAAAGTATCTTGTGCTGAATAGTGAATTTAATGTGTATAATTATCCTCTGAAGGTCTCCATATCACTGCCCATAACATTAAAATATATATGGCAATCGCGTTACCAAACTATAGTTGTAACTATATATCTATTAACATATGCTTGACGTTTGGTGGCATTTTGTCTACAATGAAGGCGATTTAACCTGGTTTTAACTAATGTTTAGTTTTCTTAAAACTATTATTTGAAATAACATTTTAAAACATTGTCAGTTGTAAATATATTCTTATTTTCTTCAAGTTTATTTAAGTATAAGGGGAATGTAATAAGTATAGGGAACCCAGGTAGAAGGTTAAAAAACAAATCAACCCATATTTTAATTTTTGAGGAGTGATTTATTATTTAACGCTTTTTAATCTTCATTGTATTTCTTTGACAGTCATATTTTCAGCATAATTTTCATAAGATTAAAAAAGTATTCATACTTAGATTTAGTAAAACCTAATTTTAAAGTGATAATTTATTAGAATTTGTAATTTATAATTTAGCAGAAATCCAGTATTTTAAAACGTTCTTATTTGAAAAGAGAAAATGCATAGACTCTTGGGATAAAAATAAATTGCGTTAAACCTGTGTTAATCTAATATTTGAAGCGTAAAGATCTTCAAGAGGAAAAATTCAATAGAATGTGAAAGTCAGCAAGAGAAACATAATTACACAGGATGTTGACTATCATGGCTTTCATTTTTTAAATTCGTCTAGTTATCTTATATTACATTTATGTAGACCAAATATTTTATGACAGGTGCCCTTACCGTTATGTTACTAATGATAGTAGCTTAAAAATCAAACTCTACGGATCTGTAATAACCCAAAGGGATTGTCTGATGTTAATTTTGAAAATTGCCTCTAAAATATAGTTACTTTCAAATATGCCAGCCAGATTATAATAGCACATAGATGTGTGTGTGTGTGTGTGTGTGTGTGTGTGTGTGTGTGTGTGTAGTGAATATCTGCCCAGAATTCATTACTTCTTCTCTATTTATTTTTGGGAAAATATTTCCTGCCACACTTAGTCCAAATGTGTCTAAATCGATCCTGTCCTGACTCTTAATCCCTAGAGTTGAGCAAATAAACCATGTGCGGCCAATCAACCATAGGGATTGTTTAAGTGCCTCAAACCAAGCCAAAGTGACTCATTCTAGGTGTTTTGATGGTACTAGATAAAAAAAAGATGGTGTGTCAGAAAAAAAACTGATGATTGAAAAGATAAGATGAGCCTAAATCTGTTGGTTGTATACTCTAAAAATATAGCTAAAAATTGAGTCATGAGAGAGAGGTAATCTTTGTAACATTGTTTGAACTCCTGGACACAGCTGTGCCTGAAGCCAGTACTTTGTCAGACTTTTCATTCTACACAAATAAATGCTCTTTTAGCTTTTGTTAATATGAATACAAATAAAGTACCAAAATATAAAGGGATGTAAATGACTTGGGTATAATAATCACTCCATTTACAGTTAAAGATTTTTGAGGCTCAGAGAGTTTAAGTGCCATGGCAAGGGTTAGAACTTTCATACGTTTCCATGGGGTCTACCCTATTTCCCCTTAAGACATGTACCTTCCCGGCAAGAATTTGTCATTTCTATCCTAAAAATATTTAGTACAATCCAGTCTTTCCCAGTTTTCACTAATATGCAAATTGAATGTACTGAAAAAATGATATTGTGCTGCCTTTGTGCTCTGAAAAGTAGAAAGGATGAAGAGACAACTAGAAAATACAAACTCTACTGTCATAAGATGAATTCATATTTTGTGAGCCAAGTAGAATTTAACGGCTCTCTGATTTTTTGGACAATTACCCACATTTGCTCGATTTGAATGCTAATTATTTATCTTTCTTCCTTAGAGGTTGCATCATTTATCCAACCAACATTCATTCATTTATCAAAAAATGCACTGAGTACTGTCTTCTTGGGAACACAAGAGGACATTTAATGTATTGATGGGAAAATACCACAATGAGATAGCAACAGCAGGAAAGAAAAAAATCACACACTTTTATAGAGGATAATAAGATCCTACATGTGGAGGATGTCTTTCTCAGTAAGAAAGCCTCTGGACTATCTTCTGACACAGTCTTCCATGATTTCTGCTTGAGTGAGCCTAGCATAGGAAGCACATTGCCCTTCCCATAGTAGATGCACCAAATGGATATGTTGGATAATTGATGGAAATTCACCAATGCTGCAAGTTAGATGCATCCCTGTTGGCCTGTGTAAGGGGTTCTATTATAGACTGAATGTTTGTGTCCCCCCAAATTCATATGTTGGAGCTGTAAGACCCATGTGCTGATATTTGGAGATAGGACCTTTGGAAGGAAATTAGGTTTACATGCAGTCCTGCGTGTGGGGACCCCATGGTGGAATTCTTGTTTTTATAAGAAGAGGAAGGTAAACTAGAGCTGGTGCTGTCTCTCTGCCATGTGAGGACACAGGGCAGCTATCTGCAAGCCAGAAAAGGGCTCTCCCTGGTACCTTGATCACAAACTTTCCCGTCTTCAGAACTGTGAGAAATAAATGTCAGCTGTTTACGCCACCCAGGCTATGGCATTTCATTATAGCAGCCCAAGCTTAGACACAGTATCATTTCAAAAGCACAGACCTCTACATCTCAATTACACAGGATTACTAATAGATCCATTTTCAGTATATGATTCATTTCCTCTTTTCCAAATCTTATAGTCATCTCTCCCTCTGGCCACTTAAAATGATCATTAGTATTTATTAATCACATACTAAACTTATAGAAGAAAGGCAGAATTCTAGTTGCACAGAGCTTGACACATAATCAGGGTCTTAAGAGAACATCTACTTTAGTTGTATCATATTCTCCCTTAGAGTACATGGGGAAAAATGTCTTTGGGAAGGAAAGATTAAAGGAGTCTGTTGGTAAAATGACATTCCAACCAGCCTCTTTTGGGAAGTCAGTTTTATAGATTCCGTAGATTTAGAAGATTACCATTCTAAGGGCTCTGACTTGTATTAATTTTTCAGCCCAAGCACATAATTCTGTTGCTCTTCCAACTTGGAGCAGCATAGAGATGAAAAAAAAAATCACCAGTTGATTGGTTTAAGCAGCAGGGAGTTCTCAGATTGGCTCTGCTCCCAGAGGGTAACATTGTGTGACATTAGAAACAGAAAAATAGATAATAACAGAGATTTAAGATTAAAATATAAAGCTCACAGAGATCAGGAAATATAAGGGGGAAATGTGTGCCTACTCTATAGCTTTTGCTAAAATGTCTCCTCAGTATCTATCTTGCCTGAGAACCACGATAAGGGGCCAGAATGATGTTGCATATAAAGCACATTAAATAATATTGTAGGTCTTTTGGGATATGGATACAGCATGTGTTTTGCATTCAACTTCTGCCTTGGGGATTGCTGAATTAGTCTGTCTTCTGAACAGACCCTTTTTTAAAGAAAATTCCTTTATATTGAGCAATCATCTACCTGTCATATCTTCCACCCATAGGTCTCATTTCAGCCTTCTGGAATCACTCAAAATATATCTGAAACACTTGCACATGCCTGCATTTGTGCATTTCAAGACAGTTATCATTGTCACAAACATCTCAAATGTCTCTTTGGGTCATCTGCAGTAAATCATTTTCAAAATGTTAGAAAATTTTGTAGCGGGTTTTTTTCTGTATTGCATTTCATTCAAATCAGCAAAGCAGTTATTACTTTACACACACACACACACACACACTTGAGAACACAAGTAAAAATGTTCCCTTTTATTCAAGATGATGATAATAATATTAACAGTAGTAGTAGGATGACCAAGTGTTCCAGTTTGTGAGGAACTGAGGAGGTTTTCAGAATTGTGGACTTTCGGTTTTAAGGCAAGGACAGTCCTAGACAAACCATCCTAGTTTTCCTGGAACTCTAGGAATTACTGGGACATAGGATCTTCCATGCTAATGCAAAAGAAAATCTCAGGCAAACTTGGAGGAGTTAGTCTCCCTAATTAGCAGGTGTCATGTGTTGATTGCTCCCAGAGTGGCAGATGTTGTGCTGGTTTCCTTACATGTGTGCTCTGCAACCCTCTCATCAACCATAAAAAGCAAGAATTGAAAAATGGCTAGCCATCTGCCACTGTTCATGTGCCCAAGTCCATAGCAGAAAACTGTGGCTGGGAAGTGAGTGCGCAGAAAAGGACTCCTTTTCCTGGCCTCCTTGCTTCTAGGTGTGATATGTGACAATGTGACAATGTGTCACAAACAGAATTAGAGAAGTGGCATGCACCACATCTGGGCCAAAGCTCTTAAGAATGGAGGTTACTGTCATCATTCCTTCTTTCTCCTCCCACCGGCTGGATGTAGAGACCCTGGGTGTTAGTGGAGCCACAAGATCCAAGGAACCTGCCTGTCCGCAGAATCACCTGCTGGATGAGAAAGAAATACAAACTATTGCATTAAGATGTTGAAGTATTGAGGTTTATTTGTTACAGTTGCTAACATAATGACAAATTTAGCAGCTATTCACATCGCATTAGGAAACTCTAAGTCAGAAGGGTTCAATTATGTGTCCCAGGCCAGGCATCTAATAAATAGTAGAGTCAGATACAAGCCCAGTAAACCTGTGCTTTTCTCAGACCCACTCTCTTACCCCTCATGGACTGAAAGTGATAAAGTTGTTTACCCACAGTGTCTCAGGCCAGCTGTACTTTGAATCCCCAGATTTCTTTGACTCTAGATTCTACGAACACTTTCCATTTCAAATAGAAACCACTTGAACCAAATGTCTTCCTTAGTCTGAGACTTTTCACTTTTAAACAATGGCTCGAGAAAATTATATAAGAAACTTTAAGGCAATATCTCCACTGATCTTCACTGATTTGAATATACAACTTTAACAGAACGCATTGTGGTAGGAGACATGATGGTTGCCTTCTAAGATTTCATTCTAACTGATTTCTCTACTTTCTTTATAGTTTTGTTCTTATTTTGTAGTTCCTTTATATATAATATGAGGATCCTATACAAATAAATGCCGTTATTTGCTACCCAGAAAGTAAAGGAAGTAATTGAACATTTCATTTCCATCAGGTACAAGAACACTAGCTAATGGTTTAAAGCAGTTCTTCACTTGAAGGTTCTCAAACTTTTCTAAATTAACATTAAAATATATTGCAATCTTCCAGATTTTGTTTGTGGGTTTCAGTGTGTGTGTGTGTGTGTGTGTCAGTCTATTCTTGCACTGCTATAAAGAAATACTTGAGACTGGATAAGTTATCAAGGAAAGAAGTTTAATTGCATCACGGTTCTGCAGGCTTACAGGAAGCATGGCAGCATCTGCTTCTGGGGATGTCTCCAGGAGGCTCCCAATCATGGCAGAAGGCATAGGGGGGCGTGAACTGGTTTACATGGTGGGAGCAGGAGTAAAAGAGAGGGCAGGGAAGTACAACACATTTTTAAACAACCAAATCTCACAGGAGAACTCACTATTGTGAGGACAGCACCAAGGGCAATGGTGTTAAACTATGAGAAACCATCCTCATCATCCAATCACCTCCTGCCAGGCTCCACCTCCAACACCGGGGATTATAATTTCACAGGAGGTTTGGATGCTGTGATGGTTAATATTGAGTGTCAACTTGATTGCGTCGAAGGAGGCAAAGTATTGATCCTGGGTGTGTCTGGGAGGGTGTTGCCAAAGGAGATTAACACTTGAGTCAGTGGGCTGGGAAAGGCAGACCTACCCTTAATCTGGGTGGCCACCATCTAATTAGCTGCCAGTGCAGCTAGGATGTAAAGCAGGTAGAAAAACATGAAAAGACTAGACTGGCCTAGCCTCCCAGATTACATCTTTCTCCCGTGTTGGATCCTTCCTGACCTCAAACATCAGACTCCATGTTCTTCAGTTTTAGGACTTGGACTGGATCTCCTTGCTCCTCAGTTTGCAGATGGCCTATTGTTGGACCTTGTGATTGTGTGAGTTAATACTTAATAAACTCCCTTTCATATCTATATATCTATCTATATCTATATCTATATATCTCCTTATTAGTTATGTCCCTCTAGGGAACCCTGACTAATACAGATGGGGACACAGATCCAAACCACATCACTGTGTGTGGCAAAGCACAGGTGAATATCTTTATATATATAGGTATCTCCTACTTGTGTGACTTATTTATGTCATTGCTTGTAGGTATGAGTGGCATTAAATAAAAGAAAGAACTCAATATAGTCATACCTTTTCACAGATTCATAGTTTGGAAGAACTAACAGACAAAAATATTAAGCTTCCTCAATTTGTTTTAGCACTTGATACTACCTTTAAGAAAAAATAAGCCTCTTCTCTTGCTTACTTTTTAGGTCACTGTACTCTATTGAATGCTTCTTTCTTTCAATAATATTTAATGTTTGCCTTAGCACTAGCTTGTGATTGTTCTTCTCAACATCTCCAGAATAGTAATGAGAGTTACTATTTCTGAAGGTAATATACAGGCTGCATGATAATTTCATTTAAGCATCCTGCAACCTTCAAATGTAGATTTCACATTCTCCATTTAACAAATAAGTAACTTAGGCAAAGGGAGGCTAAGCAAAGCACAGATAACACATAGCTTGTGCATAGCAGAAATAGGATTTGGATTTAGATGTTTTTAACTCAAAGCCCACACCCTTAGGCAGTAAAGAAGATCCCTTTACTAAATTTGATGGTAAATCTATCAATACTGTGTTAGTGACATCCGAATTCCCCTCAGCTTTAGCTAAGGAACTGTGCAAGCTGATCATCGGTGAAGGGGAATGGTTAGATTGATGAGTGGAAGGATGGACAGATGAATACATTGTCAATTGTCTAGGTGCAATGGTCAATGATTGTGTTTAGCTGGTTAGGAAACAATAGGAGGAGTGACACCTTAAACTCTAAAAGTCACTAGTAAAGATATTTTTTGTAAGATAATATTTAATAATTTAAAACAATAGCATATAATTCCAAATTTCACCTAATTTCTTTGTTGTTTCTTTTTTATGACATTTTTCTTGGTTTTCTATTTATAGTTCAGCCAAGGATCAGATGACATCCTTTCTGATGTAAAAATTTAAGTAAATGTTCATGAAATATTAATTTTCATATATTGTCACATAGAAATGTTGGCTTAAAAACATCTAACTTTGCCATTGCTCTAATAATTATTAAATAACAATGGAAAGGAAGCTTCTGATTGCAAATTTATGTATTGAGATGTGTAAATGACCAGTTTCTTGGCTGAAGTGAAGTTGATTAGAACTGGAATCAGAACTATGTGTTTGGCTTAAACTAATATTATTTTTTTCTTAACCTATCATCTCTCATGCTTATGTTATAGTATACCAGTGGTAAATTACTTTAGGAAACCTATGTGAGATGCTGTAGGTATCCTAAAATTAGAGTGACGATATGGAAAATGCTTCTACTCATTGTTAAAATAAAAGAATAGTCTCTAAAAAGTTAAGAGATCCACAACTCACTGAGTTTATGTTGTAACAGTATCCTACATGGAAAAAACAAACCTAACTAAACATTGAAAAGTTGAGATACAGTCAGGGTGGAAAACAAGAGACACTCTGGAGAGTGAAACATTGTATAAATGCTGGAGATCAGAATTCACATGTAATTCACAGTCAGTTTTCCCCAATACTTACTCCACAGTCCTTTGACATTTAAACTGTAGGCTACACAGAAAGCCTGCCTGGAGGAACCAAGAGCCCACTCAATGGCCAGTGGCAGATGGAATTAGAAATGGAGACATTTTGTGGTTATTATAAAACAGAATGGGAAAAATAAAATTGAGTTGGCTCAAGCCTATGCTGAAAACCAAAGGCAAAGAAGTATCTACTGAGAACATTTGCTACCAACTTATTTTGGTTATATGTGGAACTGTACTAAGTCAAGAACATTTTTCTACAGATTCCTCTATTCGTAATTAAATCAATGTGTAGTATTTTATAATTTTCTCACATGATGCCAGAGATTTCGAAAAAAATAGACATTTAAAGGTTTTTTTGCTCTTGTCATTCATCAACAGTTGTTTTGTTTGGTTTGCTTTGGTTAGCTGACCTTATATTAGAAAGTGTCATGGCAGATAGCAACATACCAATCCAAGTAAAATGTCTTTCTAATAAGTATTCCTTACATTCATTATGTTGTTTATGAAGGTAAGAGTAATTGATTTATGTGGGATTCTCTATAAAACTTAGTACAAAGTTAGACCCAAATGAATTGTTTTTCAGTTCTTATAATAGAAATGCACTATATAGTTTTTGAAAGAAATCCCTAAGCTTTTCATGAGGACATTATTAGAGCAAATCAATAAAAGATAAGTAGATAACCATTAACATCATCAAAGGTTCCAAGTAGTATAAAGAATACAAAGAATGTCTAAATTTGAGATATCATGTAATATTAATATTTATTTGGCTATATAATCACTTCATATTCGATAATAGCAACATTAGTGTACCTGAAATCAAATTTATTCCTGTTTGCCTCATTTTGTAAAACTAAAATTGTTATGTAAAATTCAGTTTAGAAATCACTTTTAAAAAACTACAGTTTTAAAAAACTATTTTGAGAAAACCAGGGCACTATTGTGTTATCACAATTGTAAAGCTTTTATCTTGAGTACTCTTAATTATGGAGTTTAAATACGGAAATTCATTAAGGAATACTAGTACTTCTTATCTTGGGAAAGGCAAGCATTTGCAATTAGATTTGGAATTAAATCTTGAACCTGATATCAGCAAGATCTATGATATTGGAGGTGAAGGAAATAATGACGAAGATAAATGTAATAAAAATTTAGGCATTTTATATGCATTATTTGTGATAGTCCTGAGAGACAGATGTTTTAAATTTTCATTTTAAAAGTACAGAAACTGTACCTCATAGTGGTTCAGTGATTTATAAAAGTTTACTCTTCTAATAAGTGCATGGTTGGAATTAGAACCCAATTGCATCTGGTTTATAAAGCCACTTTTTTTCCCCCCGCTAAATAAAGATGTCATGACAAAGAAAGATGCTGTTGGACCTCCAAATCTAATCAAAATGAATTACAAGTTCATGATTGCAATGGTTGTTTCTTTGCTCTTGGTATACATTATTAGTTTTAGCTAATTAGACTGCTAATTTTCATGCTAACTAGACACAATCAGGAAATATTTTAATATAAGTCAATTTTCTTGAGAAGTCTAACTCTTAGTATCTTTGAAGTCACCTTTGGTTAACTGATGGAGTAGAAAGTAGAAATTGGAGTTCAATCTGTCTGATTCCAAAAATCTGTTCTCTTCTAATAACCATGTTATAATGCCCTACAGTTAAATATGTGAAATATGAAGCCAAATTTTGTGGGTCACTGTTGTTAAAATGTGACTTGAGATTCTCCAAGAGGCTTGCTGCTCCCAGATGTCATATGGTAGATGAAAGCAGGCAATTATTTGTTCTGTTTTCTATTTAGATTCAGCATCCATAGCTTTATTTCTTTATGGTTCAACAATGACATTTTACTATAATCCGTGTTCATTTATTTTATTGTTTCTTGATCCACTTAATAGAATTTTGGCTATGCAGTTACCAAAAACGTAACAAATTATAGACTGGTTTTAGTTATTTAAGAAATGTATAATTTCTACATTCCATTATTTTTGCATCCCTTGGGATTATAATTTTATTTTGTAAACACTATATACAAATATACAATTTTCAACTACATACAAATTGGTGGTATCTCATGTCTTCATTATCATTGGAAATCATGTGGAATTTGTTTTGTAAAGATACTCAGTAGCCAATTACATTATAGGGGTAGGCAGTAAGGGACTTACTTTTTATTTCAGACAAAGAACTTAATCACAAGACTTTCTGCCACGGGATGCAAAGTATTGGAAGGCGCATCACTCCCCACATTTAAGACAAAACAAAAAGAGTCAGACCAACTGTAAATGCATGACTTTTAAAAAGTCAGTTGGCAGAGCACCCAACTGATCCAAAAGGTTAAGGACAAATAAGCGAAATCGATTTGTGCACTTGCTCACTAGAGGTAGATACCACCTGATACTGGTGAGAAGAGGTCAGCAAGAATAGTTGACAAATGGGTGAAAGGTGAATATGGGAGTGCAGGACAGGGAACTATGGGAACTATCGCGGGCTGTAGACATTGGCAGAATCCAAACCTTCTTGCAAGAAATCCCACCAGGTTCACATATAAAAGACTGAAAAGAGTCCGTGGAGATGTCATTGTGGGGCAGAGGGGACAGAATACACTGCCTTCTGAAGTGCACATGAAAAGATAACCAAGATAGACCCTATCTAAACCACAAAATATACTACAAAAATATTTAAAATAATAGAAACCATACCAAGTATGGTCTTGTACCATAGTGGAATTAAACCAGAGATTGATAACAGAAAGTTATCTGGTAAAATTATGAAGAAGAAAGCATATTTCAAAGAGAAATTCTAAAGGAAAATTTTAAAATATTTGAGATAAATAAAAAATTTTAAAGATATGTCAATATGTGTAGGATTGTAGCTAAAGCAGTGGCTTGAGAGATATTTCTCTTATTTAAAGTTTAATTTATAAAATAAAGATTTAAAAAAATCTGTTCTACTGCAAGAAATTAGAAAAGGAAGATAAAGCTACAGTAATCAGAAGGAAGAAAATGAAACAAAAATCAGTAAAATTAAACACAGAAAATACAATAGAGAAAATCAATGCAAACGAAAACTAAAATCTGATTTTTGTAATGATGAATAAAATTGACAAGCATTTTGTCAGACTGATGTGGAAAACATAGAAGACAAAAATGATCAATGTTATGAAAGAATGAGGACATATTACTATAAGACCCCACAAACATTAAAAGAAAAAGAAGGAAATACTATGAAAAACTCTGTGCCCATAAATTTGACCACTTAGATGAAATGAACAAATTTTCAAAAGACACTACCTATGAAATCTTACTTAAGAAGAACAGATTATATCAATAGTCCTTTATATGTGATTGAAATTGAATTCTTAATTATAAAGCTCCAAAACAGGTAACTGAAAGCTCAGGTGATTTTTATGGCAAATTCTACCATTTCATGAATAAATACTATTGATTCCTCAAAATTCTTTCAAAAAATAGAGGAAAGAAAAACTTCCCAGTTCATTTTCGTAAGACTAGCATTTACATAATACCAAAATTAGGCAAAAAGGTTGTTATAAGAAAACTAGAGACCATAGCCTTCATGAATATAACTGTAAAGATTGTCAACAAAATATTAACAAATCAAATCCAGCAAAACATCAAATGGATAATGCATCACATCTAAGTGGGTTTTATCCCAGGAATGTAACCTAGCTCTACATTAAAAAATCAGTGTAACTCATATTAACACACTTAAGAAAAAAGTGATAATGCCAATAGATATCAAAAAAATTGGAAAAAAAAGATATTCATTCAGAGCACAAACTGGGGAACCTAAAAATAGAAGAAAACACTATCAACTTATCAGAATAAATTTACCATGTCAGAAAACCGAAGCTAAAATCATACATAGTAATGAAAGACTGATTCTTTTTTCCCCTCTAAGATCCCACAAAGGCAAGGCTACCTTGTCTCATCATTTCTATTCAATTTTCTTCCTCTTTTAGTTTCTGTGAGAATTAAATTATATAAAATATGTAAAGCTATTGTAACCAGTATTTTCCATGCTCACAACCCTAGGGGAAACTTCTTGCCCAAATTTCCTGCTGACAGAGACTAGTCTGCCATTTTAGAACAACATGGCCCCCTGTATTTGTTTTAGCCCTGGTAAGCTGCCTGGAACCAAGGAGGAGGAGATGGCACTGGTCCCTGGGCCTGTGCTTTCTGGGCCTGTGGCAAAATCATTTATTTGTGCTGTGGCCATTACAAGATAAACAAATGAAAGGCATACATACAATTTAGAAAAGAAGAAATAAAATCGTCCTTGTTCACAAATAAAGTGATGGTCTTTGTCAGACACCCCAAAGATTTACAAAAAAGCTCCCACAACCAATGAGTTTAGCAAGTTTGTGGGTAAAAAATCAACATATGCATATAAATTGTATTTCTATATATTAGTAATGAACTACTAAAATGTAAACTTTAAAAATCAATAACATCTAAAAGAGCACCGAAAAATGAAATAATTAAACATACATCTAACATAATATGTGCAGGATCTGTACAGTTAAACCACAAAACACTAATAAAAGAAATCAAAAAGACCTAAATAAATGCAGAGGTATACCGTGTTCATGGACTGGATAATTCAATAGCATTAAAGTCATTTCTCCCAGTTTGATCTATAAATACAATACAATTCTAATAAAATCTCAGCAGACTTTTTTGTTGTCACTGATAGATATTTACCAGATATAACCCAGGTGATTTTGAAAATTATGTGTGTAAAACCGAGTCTAACATGTTTCATCGGTTATACAAAGGATTATTTTAACTCTAATAGGAATTGATAGGACTTTAGTCCAAGTATGTTATTAAAGGAATTTTAGAACTTAATGTAAAACTACAGTAATCATGACTGTAGTATTGCTGAAAAGGCAGACACATAAATCAATGGAAAAGAACACAAATCGCCGTAATAAATTTATGTAAATATAGTCATTTGATTTTTGACAAAGGTACAATGAAATTGAAAGGAAAATAAGCATATGTTAGCAAAAAAAAAAAAACTTCAAAATATACTGAATTTATCTGAAATTCAGACAATATTTGTTTTTGAATTATTGACCTAGATTCAGGATATTTTAAGAAAGCTTTTGTCTTTCATAATCTGAACTAGAAGAATAAAGAATTTATGAAAGTTGAGTCTCATTAGAAAAAAATTAATTTGTGTAATAAGAGTTTCCGTGGAAAATATCCAGTATCTTAAATAGAATTACTTATAAAGTTACAGAGACAAGTAGAATACTCTGTACAGAAGTGGGAAAGGCTTCAGATGGGTATGTTTTATTGCACCGATATGTAGGGAGAACTCTTTGAAAAATCTGAGGTAGTTAATAGATGCACACTCCCTCTAACCTCAGTGCTTCTTCCAAAGCAAGGGATGTGGGGAGGAGGGCAGACAGGTAGGGAGGAAAGGAGAGAGAGGAATTCCTTACCACAGAGAAATTGATCAGAAAATAATGCACTTTTCTGCCTTTCCTTCCTCCTCAGTACTAATACCATATCATGTATTAGGTATTATAAAATAATACCTAATACATTTCATTTTCAAAAACTTTCAAAAGTGGCGTAAATCTACAATGAGAAAATATTTAAATGATCAGCTGAATTGATCAAATCAGTATCACATGGAATGGATATAACTTATATTCTGCATCATTCCTTTGGAAGCTCCTATTAGTACAACTATATTCTGTTTCTTAAACATATCCTCTTGTATTAATTACAGTTGTATTCTGCAAAAGAAGCTCTGATCAATGAACTTATAAAGGAGTCCATTTTACCATCATTTCCAATAAAGGCTATTAAAGAAAACTTGGGAGTTTGTAATTATGATATTAGAAACTAGAACAAGGTGTGTTCTTTTGTTTTCTTTCTTTTGCTTTCTAAACAACATATATTAATTGTGCATATTTATGGGATGTAATGAGATGTTTCAATACACGTATACACTGTGTAAAACTTAAAAATTTGTTTGGGCCGGGCGCGGTGGCTCAAGCTTGTAATCCCAGCACTTTGGGAGGCCAAGACGGGCGGATCACGAGGTCAGGAAATCGAGACCATCCTGTCTAACACGGTGAAACCCCGTCTCTACTAAAAACACACACAAAAAACTAGCCAGGCGAGGTGGCGGGTGCCTGTAGTCCCAGCTACTCGGGAGGCTGAGGCAGGAGAATGGCGTAAACCCGGGAGGCGGAGCTTGCAGTGAGCTGAGATCTGGCCACTGCACTCCAGCCTGGGCGACAGAGCGAGACTCCGTCTCAAAAAAAAAAAAAAAAAAAAATTTGTTTGGTACAGAGGCTCATTCCTGTAATTCCAGCACATTGGGAGGCTGAGTGGGAGGATCATTGAGGCCAGGAGTTTGAGACCACCTTAGGCATGGTAGTGAGACCCTGTTGCTACAAAAAAAATTAACATTTAGCCAGGCATGGACGATTACTTGAGCCGGAGAGGTCAAGGCTACAGTTAGCTGTGATGGTGCCACTGCACCCTAGCCTGGATGACAGAGCAAGATTATCTCAAAAAATAAATAATAAAAAATAAAAATTAAATCACGATATTTAGCATACATATCATATATTTTTACTATTTCTTTGTGGTGAGAACCTTCAAAATTTTCTCTTCTAGCTACAGATACAGCTATAGATAGATTTTTTTTTTTTTAGATGGAGTCTCACTCTGTTGCCCAGGCTGGAGTGCAGTGGCGTGATCTTGGCTCACTGCAACCTCCACCTCCCCAGTTCAAGTGATTCTCCCACCTCAGCCTCCCGAGTATCTGGGATTACAGAAACCCACCACCACTCCCTGTTAATTTTTGTATTTTTAGTACAGACAGGGTTTCACCACGTTGGCCAGGCTGGTCTTAAACTCCTGACCTCAGGTGATCCAACCCAACTTGGCCTACCAAAGTGCTGGGATTACAGGTGTGAGCCACCACATCAGGTGTTAATATTTTGAAATATACACTGCAATATTAACCCCACTGTGCAATAGAAAGCCAGAACTTATTTCTCCTAACTGTTACTTTGTACCTGTTGATGAATCTCTCTCAATCCCCACTTCCAGCCCACTGGTTAACTTCTGATAACCACCATTCTACCCTCTACTTCCGTGAGATCAACTTTTTCAGATTCCACATATGAGTGAGATTATGTGATATTTGTCCTGTGTCTGGTTTATTTCACTTAATGCCCTCTGATTCATCCATGTTGCCACAAATGATGGGATTTCATTCTTTTTTAATGGTTGAATAGTATTCTATCATGTATAAATACCACATTTACTTTGTTCATTCATCTGTTAATGCATACTTAGGTTGATTCCATGTCTTGGTTATCGTGAATGCTACTGCAATAAACATGGGAATGCAGTTACCTCTTTGACATACAAAGATATCTCTTCCACGAAGATATGCATTTGGCACATATATCTCTTCAACAATCAATGGAGTGAAAATACAACCTAAAGAATGAGAGAATATATATATATATGCAAACTATGCATTTCACAAGGGGTTAATATTCAAAATATATAAGAAATGCAAACAACTGAACAGCAAAAAAAAAAAAAAAAAAAAAAAAAAAAAAAAAACACATCATCCTAATAAAAAATGCAAAAAAAATCTGAATTGGTATTTCTCAAAAGAATACATACAAATGGCCAACAGGTAGATGAAAAAATGTGCAACATCAGTAATCATCAAGGAAATGCAGATCAAAATCACAATGGGACATTATCTCACCACAAATAGAATGGCTATTATCAAATAAACAAAAAATAACAAATGCTGACAAGGATGCAAAGAAAAGGAAACTCTTATACACTGTTGGTGGGAATATAAATTAGTACAGCCATTATGGAAAACAGCATGGGGGTTCCTCAAAAAATTGAAATAGAACTACCATATGATCCAGCAATCCCACTAGTGGGTATATATTCAAAGGAAATGTAAGAGATATGTTCTTCTAGCTGTTTTCTGTGTGGTCCTGAGTTCCACAGAGAGGATTGTGAGGGTGCCCCAGGTAGAAATCAAAAGAAATGGATAGAGCTGAGTACATTGACTCATGCCTTTAATCTCAACTACTTATGAGGCCGAGGTAGGAGGATCACTTGAGGCCTTGAATTAGAAACAAGCCTGGGCAACACAGGAAGACTGTGTCTAAAAAAAAAAAAGAAATAGTGGAGAGAGAGAGGAAGGAATAGCAGAGGGTTTCTGTTCATTGGCTACAACTAAAGAGAATACCAGTCTTATCTGTTTTATATCTTAAAACTGTTTAACTTTTTAATTGGGTTATTTGTTTTCTTGCTATTGAGTTGTGTGATTTCCTCATATATTTCAGATATTAACTTTTTGTCAGATACATGGTTTGCAAATATTTTCTCCCATTCAGTGAGTTGTTTCTCTATTTTGTTGATTTTTTTTTCCTGTACTGCGCAGAAGCTTTGTAGTTTGAAGTAATCTCCATTTGTCTATTTTTGCATTTGTTGGCTGTGTTTCTGGGGTCATAGCCAAAAAAAATCATTGCCCAGACCCATGTTGAAAAGCTTTCCCCATGTTTTGCTCTAGTAGTTTTACAGTTTCTGGTCTTATGATTAAGTCTTTAATGTCTTTTGAGTTGACTTTTGTATAATGGTATGAGAAAAGGTTCTAATTTGATTCTTCTGCATGTGGATAACAAGTTGTAGCAACATGATTTATTGAGGAGACTCTCCTTTCCCCATTGTGAGTTCTTGGCATATTTGTCAAAAATCAATTGACCATAAATGTGTGGATGCATATGTTAATTACCTTGATTTAGCCATTTCACAGCATACACATATGACAAAACATCATGTCTGACACCAGAAGTAGTACATAAAAATTTTATTTGTCAATTTAAAAAAACTCTGTAAGATTTAAAATTAAAATAAATAGAGGGAGGAGAGGGTTCTACTGCTAAAGTGTTTTTTAAAAATTCTTGGCCTTGGTAACTATGAAGTTTTGTATATGTAACTTAATAACATATATCAAGGCTGAAGCCTATACATTCTGGATAAATTTAATATCACTTTGTAGATAACTGAGAAAATAATCTCGAGTTGGTTTTACTCATATAATGCTGAATTAGTAGAAATTTCAAAGACTTTTTCAAGTAGAGGTGGTCAACAGCTGCAGAATTGGATCTACAATTTTACATGAGTTAGTGACTGGCTTATTGTAACATTAATTCATACATGATAGACATTATGGGTGAATAAATAACCTTAGCTAGACATATTAATAGCTACAATGTTGTCATGGGATTATTTAAACAACATATAATAACAAATGATTTCAAACTTCAAGGTAAAATTACCTAATAGGCAGAGACATTAACTACAAATCCCACTCAGCATACACATGTGTAATATTTTTAAAATGCAATTAGAACAAAATTTCCCTTAGGATATTGTGGAAACTCAATGTTAACGATGCTTGAAAAACAGAAAGTTAAAGTAGTTATATACAGAGAAGCCTAAAATGACTTTAAATAGTCATTACAAATCTAGTGAAGGAAAGACAAAAAACGTGATCTTTTTAAAGACGTAGTTTTGGGAATCTTGTTTTACCCTTAATTATTTCAAGACAGACACTAAAATTGTATAAATGCGGATAACTCTATGAATTTAAATAATATTTAATATTTAGAGGAATTTAATACAGAAGGTCACGATGTTAGTTAAAAAATACCTCACTCATCCTTCCCCAAGTTTGGCTTGGGGGACAGAGTGTAAGGGAAAGTGTCTTTTTTCTATCTGGAAAGACAGAGTGAAAGTAAGTCCTAATTTTGCATTTCTCCCAATTTTTATTTAATAATTTTTTTTTTTTTTTTGCTTTTAAAAAGCTGCCCTGAATTTTGTCAGGCTATAAGTCTGGTAAGGTGCAGAGTTTGCTTGATCTCTGTGATAGTTATTTGGACGTACCTTTCCCGAATTAGAGTACCTTAGGATGGTTACTACTCAAAGGACCATGAAAGGGACAGTTCCTGCAGTGTCATTTTCCCTACCCCTTCCCTGGCTAGCTTACCCAGTTTTATGTTCTGAAGAGTATTCATTCATGCTCACTCAATAAATGGTTATTAGGCATGTATCATTTTCCAGGAACTGTACTAAGTATTTTTCTGTGATAAACATAGATATTTATAAATCAGAAGTATTACATGTTGGAATCCTTTTAACATTTGCTATTGTGTATTCTCTGAACTTTTAACCATGGTGCTTAGCAAAGTTGGTAGTGTAATACTCTTATTATCATTAGCTAGCATTTAGTGAAGACTTATTTTGTGCCTGGCACTTTGGTAAGCATTTTATGGTCCTTATTGCCTTCATCTGTTTGTTGATTTCTGTACCCTTTTCTTGGGAAAATAACAGTGATATGGTGGACATTTCGGTTATTAATGGGAGGAACCTGAACAGAATAAGTTGCCATTGATCCCTTGTGCAACTTTCCAGGCATTGTAATTAGCTGCCATTGACTTTTGAGTAAAAATCACTGGCCATGACCACCTCATTCGCTGTTTTTGTATTCTAAATTAGGCTTTTATTCTCAGCACTGTCGGAGATTTGTTCTGGAAAACAGCATTAATTAGTCACTGAATAAAACCATATGACACAATTTGAGTCTAATGGGGAAACAGTGAGATTGTTTTTGGTGAAAAAAGTGAATCACTTAATATTAAAGCTCCTAGAAACTAATATTTGTGCCTTGATAACCCTCACTCTTGCCATGAACAGGGTCACTTTTATAATTAGTAGACTAATGTGCTATCTGATAAATGGATGATAGCAGGATAGAATTTCTGTCTTTGCAATTCATTCTATTCCTTCTATAACTGTGGTAAAACGTTATGCATTGAGTAAAGTCGTGGTGCAGTAATAGTAATGCAAAATTAACGTGCATGTGATTGTTTAAAAATGGTTAGAAAAAATAGGCCGGGTGTGGTGGCTCACGATAAATTTAGGTAATTGTCCATTGATTTAGTAATTGAAAGAATGGTGTAAAAAATAGCAATTAGCATAAAAAGGTCAACTTGTTAAAAAGAGAGGGTGAAATGATCAAAATATAAAATCACATCATTTTATTATTTTGACTAGCATTTCATTCCAACCTTCTTATAACTCCTCCAAATTTTTCTAATATGGCATTTCATCTCTAATGTGAAGTAACATCTGCTTAATAAAGTATTTTCTAACTAATGTGTTGACTTTGGGGATTAATGTTATTTTAAAAATATCTCATGAAGAACAAAGTTTTAGCCATAAAAATAATTATTTTTTTCTTTTATCTTTATTTCTTTCCTTCCCTCTCTTCCTTCCTTCCTTCCTTCCTTCCTTCCTTCTTTCCTTTCTTTCTTT
>NW_012114711.1:3007868-3077948 GCF_000951035.1 Colobus angolensis palliatus
TCTTGAGATGGGGTCAACTATCTTGACCAGGCTGGTTTCCAATTCTTGGCACCAAGCAATCCTCCTATCTTGGCCTCCCAAAGTGCTGGGATTACAGGTATGAGCTACAGCACGCAGCCTAGTCATAAGAATAATGGATTTTAAACTAGGTAAATTTCCACTGCAAAACATTTTTAAATGATTGTTTAGAAACTGTACTGTGGTATGTGTGTGTGTAAATTTCTGTATAATGGATTTGGTGCAGTAATTCAGAAATAATGCAATGATCTTTCATTTTTCTTTCAACCTTACTAAAAGGAAATCCTAAAATTTAAAGAACAGTTAGATATTATTTTTCAGAAAACTATGAGTCCTAACTATGATTTATTTGTGCGAGGTTGCATGTGGTGCCTTTAAGGCTTGTGTGTAGAGGCCCTGTATGAGATGAAGCATGAAGACATAGGTCAGGGGAAACATGCCGTGTTTCAGACAGAACTCTTCAGCGCCTCCATGAACCCCCTCCTTATCCTCCTGCTCTGGCTGGCTACAGGTCATGAGTAGCTTCTACTTTGCTCCTCCATAGCCCTCTACCTCCCTCATAGGTGTTACCCTGCCTGTTCTCCCTGCATCTACACCACCTGTTTCTATGTGAGTCAGTTTCACATGTCTCAGTTTCACACATCACTCCCTGTTCCTAACTTCCAAAGTATTTTTTTCTGACATTGCTTACTACTCTGTAGTTCCATTTGATTTTTGGATGAATATCTTGAAGCCTTATGTCTGTGGTCAAACTCCTCTTTGCTCAAATGTCTTGCCTTCCTTTGTTTCCTATATATGTCGCTAATATCACCATTCTTCCAGGAACTCAGAATGGGTCAATCGTCATACCTTCTCTTTCCCTATTGTCCTTCTAATTTCCCCAAAAACATCATTGTCTATTATCCCCTATGTACACTTAGGTCTCTAACACAACACTTGTATAAGTGTTGTAACAAAGACTCTTTAGTTTCCAGAGCACTTACTATGTATAAGGTTCAGTATGAGGCATTTGAGTATATATTTTCTAGTTTAATACCACCAACAAACATGTTAGAGCATATTATCATTATACATATCATTATTCATGAAGAAATTGGGGTTGAAAACAGTTAAGACATGTGCCCTGGGTTTACATACAGAGCTAGGAAGTGTCAGAACTAGAACTTGAACCTACTCATTTTAATTCCCAAACCATAACTCTTGTTACACTCTCATTGTTCCCTTATCGGCACCTCTTGAATCTCTTCTCATTCCCATCCAGCTCCCTAAAGCACAGAAGTAAGTAGGTCACATTCAAAACACCATGATTCCCACAACCTAAATCCAAATACCGTAGCAAGGGATTCAAGGCTCTTAAAGCTCAATCCTAGCTTTAGATTCTGGTTTCCTCTCCAGTAGGCTTGATGTGTGTCTGCAGGCCAGCCACCCCACATTCGAGTCCAGTCCCTGAAAGGGCTCTTTCCATCTGTCTGTGTCATCGAGCTAGCTGTTCTCTCTGTTTAGAATATTTTTCCACACTTTGCCTTCCTCACATAACTCTATTTCTTTTTTAAGACTTATAAAAAAATTATAAACAGAGCAAAGACAGATGGGTAGATAGATAAATAGATAGACAGATAGATCCAACAATAGTAACAACACTGAATACTTTTGTGTGCCAAGCATGACAGAGGTCTCTATGGATTAACTTATGTCATAGATACAATATAACCACTGCCTTTCTCTTTCTCCAAAAGCATCAATTATTCTTTTATTTATGGTTTTATTGCCTTTATCCATTCTTCAGTTATTGCATTTTTTAAATTAAAACAGGTTTTATTTCTTAGAGAAGTTTTAGGTTTACAGAAAAATCAAACACAAAGTACAGAGAGTTCCCATGTACTCCCTATCCTTTCACATACATGCAATTTTCCCTATTATTAATATCTTGCATTAGTGGGGCACATTTGTTACAACTGATGAACCAATATTGATAAACTATTACTATCAAAAGTTCATAGGTTATGTTAAGATTCAAAGTTGTATAGTTCTAAGAATTTTCTGAAATATATAATGTTATTTATCTGCCATTATGATGCACACAGCACAGTTTCATTGTGTGAAAAATGAAACTGTTTTACCTGTGGTCCATTTACTCATCTCTCACTGCCCCCCAAATTTTGGCTATAATTTTAATTTTTGTAATTTTTGTGTGCTACAGCGTCTTTGTAGTTAATTGTATACTTCCCTCATCTATTTAGTGTTCTTTTTTTTTTAAAAAATGGAATCTCACTCTGCAGCCCAGGCTTGAGTGGTGCAGTGGCATGATCGCGGCTCACTGCAACTTCCATCTCCTGAGTTCAAGCAATTCTCCTGCCTCAGCCTCCTGAGTACCTGGGATTACAGGGGCATGCCACCATACCTGGCTGATTTTTGTATTTTTAGTGGAGACAGGGTTTCACCATGTTGGACAGGCTAGTCTCGAACTCCTGACCTCGCGGTCCGCCGGCCTCACCCTCCCAAAGTGCTGGGATTACAGGAGTGAGCCACCGCGCATGGCCGTATTCAGGATTTTTCAAATGAACAAGGAATGGCTTCTCCTATGCAAAATATTGAGTAATTTCCCTGAGAAGAAACAATTTTATCTATTTAAAATTCTTCATCATTTTATGTGTTCCTCCCTGTGGTATTCATGTTAATACACATCTATATTTACATCTCTGTATGTATGCATATTTGATAAATAATATATTAATGTATTATCATCTTAAACTGGAACATTATAGGTAAAACTATAGATTGTTATGATTATTTCCATAGTTCCAGTATTTTGACGAGTGGAAACCACTGTTCTCATTTCATTTACATATTTCCAGGCCTTTTCCCCAAAAATCTCTATACATGTTACATGCCCATAAATATATAATATTTATATGGTCATACTGGTTCAGCAATTTGCTTTATTCATTCAAATTCTGGCTACTGGGGCTGTTTTTGATTTGTTTACTGCTGCTATGCTGTTCCGTATTGTGAATAATTCATGTTACTTTAGCCATTTCTCTCTTAATAAACCTTTATGTTTCCTCCAAATTCTTATTTTTACAAACAATGCAGTAATGAACATCCTTGCTCTCCAATTTTGTTCACAGGTACATGAATTTACCTTTAAAAGCATTTCCGATCCTCCTGATCAGTATGTGACCCCTTCAAGAGCAGAATCTGTATCTTCTACCCTCAGCAGCACTGAGCCTGGTGTTTTCTATGTCATTGGTACACAATGGTGTTTGAATAAATGATGGGCAAATGAACTTGTCAGTGAACTTGTGTATTAGTGGGAATCTTTCAGCTTGCTTTGCCATATGCTTCAAGGTAATTTAAGATCTTTGTAAACACTTGACAATGGCTGGACATTAAAAACATTATTTCTAGATCTAGAATGTAGCTAATCAATGCTAATTTTATCTGCTTTCAGCTGTAATACCCTTTTAAGTTTGCCTATATTTAAGTTAATAGCATTTCCTAATGTTAAGTATTCCTCACTAATAAGAAGCTCTTCTATAAAATAATTATCTGATAAATTCCCAGCTTATTTTTACTATTGCCAGACTCTAGACGAGTAGACGGGTGGAGAAGAACTGACAGAGATCCTCAGTAATCTAACCTACTGGATAACAAAACATGTTTAGTAATTAATTATTAGAGGCAGAGCATGGTGCCTCACACCTATAAGCCAGGAATTCTAGACCAGCCTGGCCAACATGATGAAACCCCATCTCTATTAAAAATACAAAAATTAGCCAAGCACGGTGATGCATGCCTGTTGTCCCAGCTACTTGGGATGTTGAAACAGGAAAATCACTTGAACCCAGGAGGCGGAGGTTGCAGTGAGCTGAAACTGCCTCACTACACACCAGCCTGGGCAACAAAAGAGGGACTCTGTCTCAAAATAAAAAATTTAAAAAAAATTAGTTATTAGAGATGGTCTTTCATTGCTTCATTCTTCCAGTTAGTTCTTTCCAGTTTTGTTTTTGAGAGTTATGAGTTAAACATCAAGTTGACTAGACTTCGTAATCACAAAAAATAAACGTAAAATTGAAGTAGAGCTACTGATGTGTTTAATTCTGGCTAGTTTGGCGGACTGGTTGTGAAAAGTTCATTGCTCACCATTGTGTCTCTTCTTTTAGCTCCACTGAGAAATTTTACCCAGCAATATCACTGGCCTTTTGCACAAAACCAAATAAATGTGAATCAATACGCTTAAGTCTTAAGCAAGACCAGCCAGTGTCCACAAGCTCTCTGTCTTATAGTGCAGAAAACAAGAATAAAAAGATTACTGCAATTTTCCTTCATGTATTCTGTAGTTTTTGTTAGATACTTTCCTAAAAATGTGTATTATTTTTGCTATTTTGCCAGTTTTGTCTTTTGATGTTGCTATTACATCTCACTAATTCCATGAAATAATATATGAAAAAATAACTAGCATAGTAGGTGCTTTTAAAATTGTGTACTTCTACCTTCAGATTAGGCTGCATATCCTTTACCTACAAAATGGGGTTTCCATGAATTGAACGTATATGGAGTGACCCCAATATGCCACAGATTGTTTTCAGCACTGGGGTAACAAAGGACCTAGACTCATGGTAAATTCTAGTGGTTAAGTTTATAGTCAAGATATGGTGGTAGTGATGATGATAGGGAAGATGATAATAAATAGGAGGAAAAAGTGGAGTAGTAGAGGGAAAAATAATTCCACAAGAATTGTGAAGAGTAAACATGATACTAGATTTTAAAATGCTCTGTCCAAAGTAATGTTTTATTCCAAGCACTATACACCATGATTTAACAATGTGATTATGTCATCATTTTAAAACTATAGCTGTAAAAAGAAGCATTGTATAAAGGAAGAATAGACAACAATAAGTGGTCTTTGTTGTGGTCCTTGCTTTGTCCTACTTGGTGAATAATTCTGGGCAAATAACTCCAGCTTTTGCACCATACTTTACCGACGAACGTGCTGACTGTAGTAGATCATTTGTTTAAAGCAATATTAAAACATGTTACAGAACTAAAACAATTTATGGTCCAGTAAGTTTGAAAATGTTTTATTGGTTTTACAATAGTCATCTCTTGGAGAGCTATGGTAACTGTGAGCATTTTAAGTTGCTGAGAATAGTCCTACAGGACCCAGACAGATTTCAGTTAGTTCACGTCAGCTTTTCACCAAGACATTTGACCTGTAATCCTTTAGCCATGGGATTCTCATTCATCTTGCTGAACTGATGTTTTAGAGAATAGGGGTTGGAAATGTTGTACTAGGAGAGTCCCTGTGACAGTAACATTTCCAAGAATCTGCATTTGCTGTCCTCCTTACTGTTGCTACTTCTTTTTACACCGGTTAAAATACGTAGCAAGAAATGTATCCATAAATGTCACAAACACAGAAATATAATACTGAATTAGATCCCATGCATTTAAGTGACTTGTTCTCCAACGGGCATTGTAGTCTGTATCCTAAATGGTGATAAAGAAGGACAACTGTCATTTATGGCTATGTTAGATTGGTTTGAAATGCCTTGAAGCAAGTAGGGCGGTAACCTCAGCACGATCAAAATTTTGTACTGGGTAATTCTTTGTTTGGGGGGCTTGCTGGTGCATTGTAAAATGTTTAGCATTATCCCTGGTCTCTACCCACTTAATAGGCAGGCCCCTTTAGCAATAACAATTAAAAATGTCTCCAGACATTGCCAAACGTTTTATGGGTACCAAAATTGCCCCCAGTTAAGAACCATTATGTGGAGTCACCAATGTTGAAAAGCCATATTCAGTTGAATATGAAATATCTTACTTTAGAGCTGGCCCTAGCATGGTAACGAAATTCCCCAGATGGCATCCTTGGTGGTGACATTAATGACTGTTTTGCCAACTGTTTATTCCTACTTGGAGTTGTGCTTCTGTTTGTAGGTGGAACTGTGGCGTTGACATTGTTGCCAATCGGATTTTGCAGAAAATGAAAAGCAGCTGCAATATTTCAAAGCATTGGACAGATTCGGCAGAGGCTATGTGGACAAATCCTATTAACAAATAACGAGATTTGTGCACACACTGTGCCTCCCACACTGCGCCTTGGAAATCGACACCAGGCTATTTCCATCACTGTTGTGCATAAATCGCAGGAATTATAATAAATTCAGAAAAATGTTCTCACACACATGGAGGTTCAACCTACATTCTGATGATGACTAGACATGTTGGATCATTTATCAAACAGGGTGTCTGATGAAACAAATCTTTAATCCAGTTTAGTTTTAAAGCAGCCAGAAGACATTAAATACATCTGCTCTCGATTTGCTTTCTTAACCTTAAAAATAACAATAAAGTCATTAACTGGGTTCTTTATGGGGAGAAAAACAATTTTTAAATAATAAAACCTGCTAAATGGGCCAGATGCCACTGAGAGGTGTGAACAGAATGACCTTTAAGTTTCCTTCCAAACCTCAGTGACTATGAATTTCCCATCTGGATTCCTAGATCAAATTGTTTCGCACGATTAGTATCCTATTCCCTTCCCTTCTTGAGATGCCTTATGTATCCGGTTTTGTTTAAATTGATGCATTCGTTATGTAAAACTCCTACTTTTCCTTCAGTGTTTTTAGTGTTTTGTTATTGATATATACACAGTTGGTCTGTCGGAGGTCCCAATATCATAACTGCATCTGCTAATACACACACACACACACACACACACACACACGCACACACACACACACACACACATATATATATATACTAACATTGTGGGTTACTTGCAATGGGGTTAGCATGGTTGAATTTTCTGAATATTTGGGATTGGAAATCCATATATTGGGTCTTTACAACTTGCTACAATGAGTCAACAAATTAGAAGCAGGGAAGTGTGGCTATGCATTGAGTGATAGTTGACACCTAATTAAGGAGACTGGTTTAACAAAAGGCCATTTTCTGTGAGATACTCAAAAGCTTCTGACTACATCACACATAGCGTGTGTGTCTACAGTCTGCTGAATTCTATCTTCCCCTCTCTCTTCCTCCATTTCCCTCTCTTCTCTCCCTCCATTTCATCTGTCCTTTATTCATTCCACCATTCATTTGAGAGGCAGTACAATAGAGTATAGCGTACTAGATAAGAGCAAAGACTATAAAGTCACACTGCTTGGATTAACACGCAGATCTCCTTCTTAGTCATGTGAACTTGGGCAACTTCTTGAACTTCTTGTTTGTGGTATGAGATAATAACAGTACCTAGCTCACAGCTGTGGAGATGGATGATTTAATACACAGAAATCATTTAGAATAGGCCCTGGCACATAGTAGCTTCTATAGAAGTGATAACTTTTTAAATTGACTCATTCATTCTTTTTTAGAAAACACTTTTTGTGGCCGGGTGAGGTGGCTCAAGCCTGTAATCCCAGCACTTTGGGAGGCTGAGACAGGCGGATCACGAGGTCAGGAGATCAAGATCATCCTGGCTAACACAGTAAAACCCCGTCTCTACTAAAAAATAAAAAACTAGCCGGGCGAGGTGGCGGGCGCCTGTAGTCCCAGCTACTCGGGAGGCTGAGGCAGGAGAATTGCGTAAACCTGGGAGGCGGAGCTTGCAGTGAGCTGAGATCCAACCACTGCACTCCAGCCTGGGCAACAGAGCAAGACTCTGTCTCAAAAAAAAAAAAGAAAACATTTTTTGTAAAGATGGGTCCTGCTGTATTGCTCAGGCTGGTGAGGCTGGTATTGAAATCTTGGCCTCAAGTGATCCTCTCTCCTCAGCCTCCCAAAGTGCTGGGATTACAGGTATGAGCCATTGTGCCCAGCCCCATTCATTCATAAAGTGATTTACATGTACCGTTGTTCTAAGCCCAAGAGATATAATATTCATGGCCAAAAAGTTTTTGTCTTTGCTGTCATGGAGCTTGCAGCTTGGTTGAGAACATGGATATTATACACACAAACACACAAAATGAAATAAGACCTCTGAGGTTGAGAAACACCATCGAGCTAGGAGAGCGGATAACAAAGAAAATGACTTAGATGGTTGTAGGGTTTAGTGTGAAAGTGGTCTTTCACGGAAGTTTAGTGGGTTGGAGGAAAATGGAAAAGTTCTCACATAATCACAGTAGAAATTAAGAGAGTGAAATGTAGTAGGTGCCCCATCCAGATCCCATCACCCAGCAGTTATGAAGGTTCACTGTGGACAACTCACAGCTACATTCCTCTAAGAATCACACTGGGCTGAAGGTAGCCACCTTGCCCAGAAATGCCTAGGACATTGCTCCCTCCCCGTGCACAAGGATGGACCACTGATGCATGAGGGGATGAGAGGTATTGTTGCCCTTGCCTCAGGTGGTCTAATTCTGTGGAGCCAATATGTTCCAGCTCTTGTGGACTGATGTTGAGGCTGGAACTCAGTGGAACCCATGCTCTTGCCTATTCAACTTCCACCACTCCCTCATACATCACTCACTCAAAGTCCTTGTCTCAGGCATTGTTGTTAAGGAACTCCACCTAAGAGCAAATACACTGCAAAATCTTGGAAAATTGCCTGGAAGGGTGGATAGCCTATTGGAAACTAGTGATCATGAGTATGTAATGATTCAAAGCTGTCTAGTATAGGTCTATGCTATTATTGCTTGACTTTTTAAAATGCAGACTCAGGGATGGATTGGTTAGGATTAATTTAGGGTGAAGTTTTAGCAGACAGATACAATGAAAAGGTAGAAATGCAATGGAATATGGGTATTGATGTAAGCATTTGAAAATGTACCCTATGGTGTCTTCAGTGAATAAGGAAAGATGTCAGGAATGAAAAAAGGACTAAGCAGAAGGGAAAATCAGAGGGTGAAAGGATGGGAGGCCCCAACATGGTGAAGAATTAACCAAACACCGCATGTTCTCACTCATAAGTAGGAGTTGAGCAATAAGAACACATGGACACAGGGATGGGACTGTCACACACTGGGGCCTCTCAGGGGTTGGAGGACTACAGGAGGGATAGCATTAGAATAAATACCTAATGTAGACGATGAGTTGATGGGTGCAGAAAACCACCATGGCACGTGTATACCTATGTAACAAACCTGCAGAGTCTGCACATGTATCCCAGAACTTAAAGTATAATAATAATAATAAAGATAAAGATAAAAGCCAAAAAAAAGAGAGAAAAAGAAAAGAAAGAGTAAATCAACAATTCAACTGGAAAGAGTGAGGTGGTGGCAAAAATGTAACACATATGAATTTATGATTTAAGAAGTAACTCAGTTTCTGGTAATGGCAAGTTCCAAGGTATAGCTTTTTCAGTGTACCTCTATAACAATATCAGGACTTAGAGGTCAAGGAATCCAGAGATTAGGTAATAATTGGATGGGTTGTCTGTGTGGATGTTGAAGGCACTAGGGTATTTATTGATGAGGCTTTGGGCTAGTTCCAAAGATCCAGGCAAATGAATGGAAACTAAAGACGAAGTTTAACAGGTATAGCAATTAAGATGAGGATGAGGGTCGTGGACTAACTTAGTCAAATGGTTTGGTATTCAAGAAAGCAGCAATTATTTTACAAGAGGCTGAAAGAAGTGCTCTGAAAGTGGCAATGAGAAGCATAGAGTACAAAAATATCCCTTTCAATTCCTGAGGTCCATGATGGGTAACAGACCAACAAGATGCTGTCACTTAACAGAGCTACAGAGTGGTGTCTTCTGGTGAGAGCCAGATTTCAGTCAAGGCAGGGACAAATAAGAACTCAGAAATGGTTAAGGAGAGAGTGGGGCTTGATGGTGTTTCTATGATTCAAGTGGTGAAATATGGCCAAGGAAGCATAAAGATTAAGTGCTTGGGTAGGACTGGCTCCATAATTTGTGGAGCCCGGTGGAAAATGAAAATGCAGGACTCCTTTTCTAGAAACGATTAATGATTTTAAGACAGAAGCATGAATCTAAGTGGGGCACTTTTTTAGATTGGGGACAGTATGCAACAGCACAAACTACAAGTGGGCTCTGGGTCTAGACTGCCTGGACTCAGATCCAGAATAGTCAACTTTCTCAATTCTCACCTCTTTAAAATGGAGATAATCTTAATATCTAACTCAAAGAGTTTTGGAAAAAAATAGGTGGATTAATATGTATAAAGTATTTGATACATATTAAGCACTCAATCAATTTTTTGAATTTTAATACTACTGGCAAGAGAATACATGTCAGCTGGTAGAATCATTGTCAGTACTACTTCCTAAAGTTTGAAGTTGTCAGAGGAGTTAACTTTCAAAAGAAAATTAGTCCTCATTGATCAGCGACTGTCCAGGAGATCATGAGAATCTATTTAAATTTATTTATGTTATCCCTGTAGTTTTACACAATTACTTCATTATAGATGAAGACTTGAAAGGGGCTGTCATATTCAATCTGTCCTCAAGTGAAAAGTTAAAATGTAGTTTGGTCTGTCCTGTGTCTTGTGTTTATGAGAATAATTGGGATTCTGCTGCTTTAACAAAAGTGAAAGTTTGGGTATCATGGGACAGTTTTGCCACTGATAGGGAGTGGATGGAAGAAGGTGACTTAACATTCAGCAACTGGAAATCTGTGCTGCCCCTAAAAACTGACCCACAAAAATACAGGAATGAGCTGCAGGTTGATCTGCACTCCTTCCCAGATCCCCATGAAAATCTAGACTTTTCTTTTTTTCAAGATTTAAAACTCCCTAGCTACACAAGGGATACCGCTGCTGGGAATTTTAACTGTGAATGAAGAGTTTTGTGTGGTCCTTAATTGGGAGAAGAACCTGTCAAAAATAATATATTCTATATTCGAATATTCTCTGAACCATCATGGCCTAGCAACACTATATAAACTGTCACACAACTGGTGGCAGGTGGGTGGGTTGATTTTTCTGCAACACTAAAAGCTGGCAGAAGTGTCTTTCAGAAACCTACTCCCTTGAAAATTTCTAGTTAAGGTATTAGAAGAGGTGAGGAGGGAATATGGGGAGACAGGAAAGGAATTAAATAGTTGGATGACTACTGTGAAATATTTGAACTATGACAGTTGATTTCTGTTTAATTTGGGTTTGGAACTAATCTGCTTTGAAATCAGAAGTTTTAGTAAGTTTGAGTATTTCTTCACTAGGTTCAGGCTATAGATAATTTTGGGAAAACTAATGAGAATAGTAGCAGGATAACCCACGAGGGAATGGAAAGAAATAGAAGGAATGAGTCTTCCTTTTATGTTTTTATGGAGAGGATGTTTGACATCCTGTATGCACAGGATAGTAGCTGTTTTGTGTCTCATTTTTGTTTCCCTATGCATAGAAAATCAGTGTCTCCCGTCCCATCACTTCCTGTTGTCATGCTAAGTTTTGGTCACATAAACTGCCCATTGCTCCCCACATATCTGCAGGTACTTCCAAGTAAAACAGGGAGAAAAACTTGAATGAAAATGTTGGCTGCTGTTTTCAATTGTCCCTCCCTCTCCCTAGTATCAAGGGTTCTTAAATGTGTTTTGTGCCATGGGCCTCTTTGGCAATCTGGAGAAACTTATGGGACACTTCTCAGAATAGTGTTTCTAAATGCATAAAATAAAATGCCTAGAATTCTAAGAGAAATCAATTATGATGAAACACAGTCCTATCCTGAACCTTGTGGATAAGAACCCCTGCCCTAGTTCTTGGGCCTTATTATGCAAATCATGCTAATCAGTGGAGGGAGAATCAGAATAGGGAATTTGAATTGTGTCAAGAGAAATTCCTACAAGGGATAAAAGTGAAAAGAAATACAGTAAAGGAAATGGAAAAGGAAAGACCCCTTGGGATGAAGTGCATTTTGATGCTCTGTAGAGAAGAAGAACATGAAGAGATGCTTCAGGGAAAGCAGGAGGGGGTAAAATAAAACACAGAATAAAAGGAATGGCAGAAGTAGGTTTTAAACTATGTACCCTTTGATGTTCTTTGAGAGACACAACTGGAAACTGGAATTACTTTCTTATTGTTACCGGAGTCTGTTTGTTTGAAAGTTGGGTCACATGAGGTTCAGAGATTTATTCTGGTTACACCTGCCTTCTTGAACTTACTCTTGTTGTTTTGACAGTCTTAAATCCTCTCTACAATCTTCTCAAAATTTAGGATCCATATTCATCTTCCATGACCAAGCTTAAATTCCACCTCTTCTGTGATACTTTTCTAATGCCGTTTTCTTCGTTAATAACCAGCCAATTGTCTCAGAAATTTCTCTTTTGCTTTACATTGTAGTTATTTGTGTTAATTTCCCTCACTTGATTGTTCCTGCTACCTAGCATATTATGATAAATGAATGAATGAATTAGTGCATTTAATAATGCAAGATGGGTACATGGCAAAGTTTCTGCCTACATTTGTAATAGGGGTGCTTGCAAAAAGAAAAGATGTTGTATTTATATCTACCACAGACATGAACTGAGGAAGTTTTAGTTATCATATGCCACACTAAACTCTTCATATATAATCATCTGTCATCATCAAAACAACGCTGAAGAAGAAATTTTGTTAATTCCACATCAATAATGAAGAAACTAAGATTCCAAAAAGTATTAATAAGTGGAAATTTGGATTTGAATATATTTCTTTCTAATTTGAAAACCTATATATTTTCCAGTATATCAAGCTGCCTCTCTTTTGGGAAAATGGACAGTTAACTTTCAATGTGATTTTATTAGAATTCTTATTGGTAATTACTCTTATTAGTAAGAAACATTAATATTTTAATAAATTGAAACAGTCTCAGAGCAAATAAATCACATAATCATCTCATGCTCTCTGTAAAAAACCATTCTATCTACAGTGATTTCCTGTATTTCAGTAAAGCTTCAGAAAAGCAATCTGTTACCTTGGACAAGTCTGATAGATTATCCAATTGGATCTCACTTAATCATGATTTTAAATTTAAGTTTTGCATCATCATCATAAAAAGAACATTAAGTTATCTGGCAGAATCATAACATCGAAAGTATATTTTCTTAATCAGTTACTGTTACTAATGTTTTGTGACAGCCAGAGGATTTTGAAAATGAAGACCAAAATAAGCACTCCTCTGATTATGACAACTGCACTATCACGGCAAATTTGCAAGTTCTATATTATGTGCCTTGTTTAGGGAAAGACATTAAATGAAGGTTCAGAGATGTTAGGCAACCCAGTCAAGGAAACACAGCTAGAAAGAGCTAGAATAAGATTTTGGACATGTGACATACTCATTTACTACTGAAAAAGAATTTCAGTTTTTCTCAAGTGCCTTTGTCATTTAAATATTCAATAAATAACTAATATCTGTCTTCAGGTATCAGGGTGTAAAATCCTACCCATTATTGAAACACATGGGATTTAAAATTATTTAAATAGATGGTTAAGGTGAGGGAGGAGTAAAGAAAGAAAAGTGTGAAATAATGATTTTCATAGGTCTTACAATTACTTTTGTAAGAATGTTAATTTCACAATAAATCTGTTTAAATAGTTTTAATTGGTTTATATGAATATATTAAGCCTTATTTTATTACAACAAAAATAACACATTCACAATGTAAACTAATTTTCCATTTCCATATAAACTCGCTACACGGGTAATGTGCAAATAGAAAAAATATTTTAGTAACCTCACTTTTATATTTCTGAAATGGTATTTTTCTTGATATTCCAATTAAAGTGTAAAATAAATACTTTTTTATATAGTACAGTAAGCATCGATAATAATTTTGAAGAATAATTTCTGAGTATTCATTTTTAATTTTATAATGATATTCTATTTAATATGTGCATAATCTAGCTGAAACAACAAAGAAGTTATAAATTCGTTATTGACATTTCCGTTAAATCACACATGACTGTTAAACACCTATGCACTAAGTATTACTTTAGGAAATGAAACGTATAAAACATCCCTGCTTAAGCTTTAAGTTAAAATATTTATTATCCCTAATTAATTATCATTAATTTTTAAGGGGACATTTATGTCTATATATTTTACCTGGATTTTGATTTATCAATACAGTTGATTTTCAATTAATGATATAAAAAGATAAGAATCAAAATATTTTTAGAAAGGTACCTTGTATCCTGGTCCTGAAAACTTAGTGTTCTAGAAAGCAAAATGGTGTTTTAAAATTCTGAGATTTCTTTCAGTATTAAAACCAAAGTAAAGTTTGTGTAATAAGTCGCAGTCAACATGAGATTATATAGACTTACATTTGTGGACAAAGTAGAGAATCATAATAAACTTGGGGAAAATTAATGAAACATATATCCTGGTGAAATTAAAGTAATATTTCAGTTTGTGAGAGGATTATATTTGTAAGACTCAATCTAATTAATTTGAAAAAAAAAGTAATAGATATTTCTACTAATCAAACCAAAGTAAATGGGCCTAGAATAATAGTAAACTTGTTGTACATTGAATCCTAGAAAAAGAAGCGAAATCCTAATGCAAGTTCTGCAATCATATCCTAATTCACAAGGAAAAGGCCACTCTCACCCTCCAATCCAAATTCACAGGTCCATTAGAAAAGGGGATCACTAAAGGCAAAAATTATGTAAAATAATTCTAAAAGGAAGGAAAGATCTATGTTCTTCTCCCAGTAGTAATGAGCTCAGTGCTCAGTAGAGACTGAGAATAGAGTCAGGTCTAGAAGACTGATCTAACAACACAGAATATTAGCTTCTTCTAAAACCCACATAATTACCCTACAATCACCCAATCATTTGCAATGTTAACTCTTCCATGGTTGAAACTAGAGCAATTTGAGCAACCAATTAAATAATTATAGTATAGTATTGTAGCCCAAAGAATATTCACCAATTCATATTGATAAAAATAAATGATTGATCGAGTAAGTGAATAAAAGGGGCAGAAGTCAGAATTCTCACTTTTAGAAGAATGTTAATTAGTAAATACAGAAGGAATGTAGGAAGCAGAAAATTACCATTAGATCACTGCTATAGGATGGATAACTGACCCTCCAAACCTCATGTTGAAATCTGATCTCTAATGTTGGATGTGGGGCCTAACGGGAGGTGTTTGGATGAGGGAGGCAGATCTCTCACGAATGGCTTGATGTCCTCATGCTGAGGAGGAAGTTTTCACTCTATTTGTTGCTTGTAGAACTGGTTCTTAAAAAGAGCCTGGCATTTCCTTCCCCTCTCCCTCTTTCTTTTCTCTTCCCCTGTAATCTCCACATACCAGCTCCTCTTTCCCTTCAGCCATGAGTAAAGGCAGCCTGAGGCTCTCACCAGATGCACAATCTTCCAGCAAGTAGAATTGTGAGCCAAGTAAATCCTCTTTCTCTTTATAAATTACCCAGCCTCAGATATTCCTCTATAGCAACACTAACACACTAAGACGATTACAATAGTAATAATTGCTGCAAGCAAAGTCTACCAGTGAATGTGAAAACTGCTGGGCAAAACCTCAAGGAGAATCAGGATAATTTGTGGGCTTAAAATATCATACTCGAAGTATGTATTAATCACTGTGGTTATTTTAACATATGCCCACAAATTATTTGAACCTCTTCCCCCCAGGAAGTGTAATGATACTTCCTCAGACATGAGCTAAGGAAGTTTTAGTTATCATATGCCACACTAAAATCTTCATATAGGACTTACTTCTAAAAAGTAGAATACAGAAAGGGAAAAATGATAACTTCATGGTTTAAGACCCTGGCTTAAAACCCTGATGGAAATCATCTTAATGAAGTAATCCAGCTTAACATTAGCAGTAATAAGGAATATTGATATTATGTACCCTCTGCTGTAATGCCATTGCATGGCGCATCACGGTACTCTTTCCAAAAGTTATAGAACTTCAGCTTAATTATGAGAAAGTACCAGACAAACACAAATTGAGGGATATTCTACAAAATATTTAAGTAGCATTTTAAAATTTCTAAATCCAGTTGTTGTTGATTTTTTGCCTGATCTGTTCATTTTTTATTAATACAAATTTTCAGGGAGAACTGAAAAAGGAGTTTCACTTGCACATGACCAGCACCTGAAGAGGAGGGATGGACAAGCACAGTCGTGCATTTGGAAAGAGAAATTCAAGGAAATATTAAACAAAAGAAGACATGAAGTGGAAAAGTCATTACATTGTGGGGAAAAATGACACAGAACAATCAAAATAGAGAGATAACCTAATAATCTTACAGAGAAAGGACCATTTAATCATCCTGGCAAAATGATCAGGTTATTTCCAATGAAATTACATTAGTCCATTTGGGGCAGGTCAGTTTAATCTCTCATCTTTCATTCCTTTACTAGAATGCCTACTTCATAGGATGTGAGGACAGCATATAGCATCTCCTGTATTTAATAAATACTAGCTTCTCTTCTGATAAGTGGAGAATTCAAAAGTGCTTGGAAGTAATTTCTTTCTTTCTTTTTTTTTTTACTTTAAGTTCTGGGATGCATGTGCAGAACGCGCAGGTTTGTTACACAGGTAAACATGTGACATGGTGGTTTGCTGCATCTATCAACCCTTCATCTAGGTGTTAAGCTCTGCGTGCATTAGGTGTTTCTCCTAATGTTCTTCCTCCCCTTCCCCCACAGTCCCTGACAGACCCCAGGGTGTGATGTTCCCTTCCCTGTATCCATGTGGTCTCATTGTTCAACTCCCACTTATGAGTGAAAATATGCAGTGTTTGGTTTTCTGTTTCTGTGCTAGTTTCCTAAGAATGAAGGTTTGCAGCTTCATCCATGTCCCTGCAAAGGATGTGAATTCATTCTTTTTTATGGCTGCATAGTATTCCATGATGTATATGTGCCACATTTTCTTTATCCAGTCTATCCTTGATCAGCATTTGGGTTGGTTCCAAGTCTTTGCTGTTGTAAACAGGGCTGCAGTAAATACAGGTGTGCATGTGCCTTTATAGTAGAATGATTTATAATCCTTTGGGTATATATCCAGTAATGAGCTTGCTGGGTCACATGGTGTTTCTGGTTCTAGATCCTTGCGGATCCTTGAGGTTGTAGAGTTGTGTTATTTCTGAGGCCTCTGTTCTGTTCCATTGGTCTATGTATCTGTTTTGGTACCAGTCTCATGTTATTTTGATTATTGTAGCCTTGTAGTATAGTTTGAGGTCAGGTATTGTGATGCCTCCAGCTTTGTTTTTTTTGCTTGGGATTGTCTTTGATATATGGGTGCTTTTTTGCTTCCATACGAAATTTAACATAGTTTTTTCTAATTCTGTGAAGAAATTCAATGGTAGCTTGATGGGAATAGCATTGAATCTATAAATTACTTTGGGCAGTGTGACCATTTTCACAATATTGATTCTTCTTATCCATGAGCATGGAATTTTTTTTTCATTTGTTTGTCTCCCCTCATATTTCTTTGAGCAGTGGTTTGTAGTTCTTCTTGAAGAGATCCTTCATGTCTCTTGTAAGTTGTATTCCTAGGTAATTTATTTTCTTTGTAGCAATTGTGAATGGGAGTTCACTCATGATTTGGCTCTCTGTTATTGGTATATAAGAATACTTGTGATTTTTGCACATTGATTTTTTATCCCGAGACTTTGCTAGGTGGTGCTAAAGAGAATATATGTTCTGTGGACTTGGGGTGGAGAGTTCTGGGGATGTCTATTACGTCTGCTTGATTCAGAGCTGAGTTCAAGTCCTGAATATCCTTGTTAATTTTCTGTCTCGTTGATCTAATATTGACAATAGGGTGTTAAATTCTCCCACTATTATTGTGTAGGAGTCTGAGTCTCTTTGTAGATCTCTAAGAACTTGGTTTTATGAATCTGGGTGCTCCTGTATTGAGTGCATATATATTTAGGATAGTTAGCTCTTCTTATTGTATTGGTCCTTTCACCATTATGCAATGCCTTTCTTTGTCATTTTTTGGTCTTTGTTGGTTTAAAGTCTGTTTTATCAGAGACTAGGATTGCAGCCCCTGCTTTTTTTCTTTTCTATTTGCTCGGTAAATATTCCTCCATCCCTTTATTTTGAGCCAATTTGCATCTTTGCACATGAGATGGGTCTCCTGAATACAGCACACCAATGGGTCTTGACTGTTTATGCAATTTGCCAGTCTGTATCATTTAATTGGGTCATTTAGCCAATTTACATTTAAGGTTAATATTGTTATGTGTGAATTTAATCCTGTCATCATGATGCTAGCTGATTATTTTCCACATTAGTTGAGGCAACTTATTCATAGTGTCATTGGTCTTTATCTTTTGGTGTATTTTTACAGTGACCAGTACCAGTTTTCCTTTTCCATATTTAGTTCTTCCTTCAGGAGCTCTTGTAAGGCAGACCTGGTGGTAACAAAATCTCTCAGCATTTGCTCGCCTGTAAAGGATTTTATTTCTCCTTCACTTACGAAGCTTAGTTTGGCTGGATATGAAATTCTGGGATGAAAATTATTTTCTTTAAGAATGTTGAATATTGGCCCCCACTCTCTTCTGCCTTGTAGAGCTTTTGCAGAGATATCTGCTGTTAGTCTGATGGGCTTCCCTTTGTAGGTAACCTAACCTTTCTCTCTGGCTGCCCCTAAGCTTTTTTCCTTCATTTTAATCTAGAGAATCTGGTGATTATGTGTCTTGGGGTTGCTCTTCTCAAGGAGTACCTTAATGGTCTTCCCTGTATTTCCTGAATTTGAATGTTGGCCTGTTTTGCTAGGTTGGGGAAGTTCTCCTATATAATATCCCAAAGTGTGTTTTCCAACTTGGTTCCATTCTCCCCGTCACTTTCAGGTACATCGATCATTCATAGGTTTGAACTTTTCACATAGTCCCATATGTCTTGAAGGCTTTGTTCTTTCCTTTTCGTTCTTTTTTTATTCTTGAATTTTGTCTTCATGTCTTATTTAATTAAGTTGCTCTTCAATCTCTGATATCCTTTCTTCCACTTGATTGATTCAGCTATTGATACTTGTGTATGCTTCACGAAGTTCTGCTGCTACATTTTTCAGCTCCATCAAGTAAGTCATTTATGTTCTTCTCCAAACTCGTTAATCTAGTTAGTAGTACCTGTAACCTTTTATCAAGGTTCTTAGCTTCCTTGCATTGGGTTAGATCATGCTCCTTTAGGAGTTTGTTATTACCCACCTTCTGAAGCCTACTTCTATCAATTCATCAAACTCATTCTCCATCAAGTTTTGTGTTTTTGCTAGAGAGTAGTTGTGATCATTTGGAAGAGACGAGACATTCTGATTTTTGGAATTTTCAGCATTTTTGCACTGTTTTTCCCTCATCTTTGTGGATTTATCAACCTTTGATCTTTAAGGCTGATGACCTTTGCATTGGGTTTTTGTGTGGGGGTCCTTTTTGTTGATATTGATGTTATTGCTTTCTGTTAGTTTTTCTTCTAGCAGTCAGTCCCCTCTTCTGCAGGTCTGCAGCAGTTTGCTGGAGGTCCACTCCAGACCCTGATTGCCTAGGTATCACCAGTAGAGGCTGTAGATCAGCAAAGATTCCTGCCTGCTTCTTCCTCTGGAAGCTTCATCCCAGGGGGGCACTGGCCTGTTGCCAGCCAGAGCTCTCCTGTATGAGGTGTCCATCGACTTCTGCTGGGAGGTGTCTCCCAGTCAGGAGGCATGGGGGTCAGGGCCCCACTTGAGGAGGCAGTCTGTCCCTTAGCAGAGCTCAAGCACTGTGCCAGGAGAATCCTCCTTGTCAGATCCATTGCTCTCTTCAGAGCTGGCAGGCGGGAACACTGAAGTCTGTTGAAGTCCACTGAAGCTGTTCCCACAGCCAGCCCTTCCCCAAGATGCTCTGAGGGAGATGGGAGTTTTATCTGTAAGTCCCTGACTGGAGCTGATGTCTTTCCTTCAGGGATGCCCTGCCCAGTGAGGAGGAATCTAGAGAGACAGTCTAGCTGCAGTCACTTTGCTACTCTCGGGAGTTCTGCCCAGTCTGAACATCCCTGCCTCCTTAGCACTGTCAGGGGAAAACTGCCTACTCAAGCCTCAGTAGTGGCGGACACCCCTCCCCCACAATAAGCTCCAGCATCCCAGGTCAACTTTAGACTGCTGTGCTGCCAGAGAGAATGTCAAGCCAGTGGTTCTTGGCTTGCTGCGCTCCATGGGCGGGGGATCCACTGAGCTAGACCACTTGGCTCCCTGGCTTCAGCCGCTTTCTACTGGAGTGAACGGTTCTGTCTTGCTAGGCACCACTGGGGTATGAAAGAAAACAAACAAAAAAACTCCTGCAGCTAGCTTGATGTCTGCCCAAACAGCCATCCAGTTTTGTGCTTGAAACCCAGGGCCCTGGTGGTGTACACACCCAAGGGAATCTCCTGGTCTGCGGATTGCAAAAACCATGGGAAAAGCGTAATATGTGGGCCAGATAGCACCATCCCTCATGGCTTCCCTTGGCTAGGGAGGGGAGCGCCCTCGCTCCATGCACTTCCCGGGTCAGGCGACACCTCACCCTGCTTCTGCTCGCCCTCCATGGGCTGTACCCACTGCCTAACCAGTCCCAATGAGATGAACTGGGTACCTCAGTTGGAAATGCAGAAGTCCCCTGCCTTCTGCATTGTTCTCGCTGGGACCTGCAGACAGGAGGTGCTGGTATTCGGCCATCTTTCCAGCTCTCCCCTAAAACCCAGCTTTAAGCTGTATTTTTAAAGTGTGAAAGTCATAAAATACTAGGAAAGACTGAGGTGGTGTTACAGAATGGAGAAGACCAAGGAGATGTAATGACTAATTGCAATACCATAGCCTGGATTGGCTCCTGGAAGAGAAGGAAAAAAAAAAGACATTAATAGGAAAACTAGAATGGTACAAATAAAATCTGTGGTTTTGTGAAATAGGATTGTGCCAATATTAATGTCTTCCTTTTGATGAATGTACTGTGGTAGCAGATGGGGGATGCCATATGAAAGGTATATGGGATCTCTCCGTGCTATGTTTACAACATATCTACAAGTTTAATATTGCTTCAAAATATAGCATTTTAAAAGTTGAAGTTTAGAAACCATTAAATATTTTTTCTTTTTTTTTTTTTTTTTTTTTGAGAAAAGGTCTCACTCTGTCATTCAGGCTGGAGTGCAGTGACATGATTCCAGCTTACTGCAGCCTTGAACTTCCAGGATCATGCAATCCTCCCACCTCAGCTTCCCAAGTAGCTGGAGTACAGACACATACCACCACACTCACTTTTTTTTTTTTTGAGATAGGGTCTCTGTCACCCAGACTGGAATGCAATGGCATGATCTCAGCTCACTGCAACCTCCACCTCCAGAGTTCAAACGATTCTCCTGCCTCAGCCTCCTGAGTAGCTGGGATTATGTGTCTGGAATTGGTGGGTTTTTGGTCTGGCTGACTCCAAGAATGAAGCCGTGGATCCTCACGGTGAGTGTTACAGTTCTTAAAGATGGTGTGTCTAG
The DNA here is from genome assembly GCF_000951035.1 of Colobus angolensis palliatus. Taxonomy (NCBI): domain Eukaryota; kingdom Metazoa; phylum Chordata; class Mammalia; order Primates; family Cercopithecidae; genus Colobus; species Colobus angolensis. Next base: position 3,029,234 of record NW_012114711.1, read on the forward strand.
AGTTTGTTCCTTCTGGTGTTCGGGCGTGTCTGGAGTTTCTTCCTTCTGGTGGGTTTGTGGTCTCGCTGACTTCAGCACTGAGGCTGCAGACCTTAGCGGTGAGTGTTACAGCTCTTAAATGCAGCACATCTGGTGTTGTTTGTCCCTCCTAGTGGGTTCGTGGTTTCACTGGCTTCAACAGTGAAGCTGCAGACCTTTGTGGTGAGTGCTACAGCTCATAAAGATGATACAGACCCAAAGACTGAGCACCAGCAAAATTTATTGCAAAGAAGGAAATAACAAAGCTTCCACAGAGTGGAACAGGACCCCAGCAGGTTGCCGCGGCTGGCTGGAGCAGCCTGCTTTTATTCCCTTATCTGGCCCCACCCACATCCTACTGATTGGTCCATTTTACAGAGAGCTGATTGGCCCTTTTAATAGAGAACTGATTGGTCCATTTTGACAGGGTGCTGACTGGTGCATTTACAATCCTCTAGCTAGACATAAAAGTTCTCCAAGTCCTCACTAGATTAGCTAGACACAGAGTACTGATTGGTGCATTTACAAACCTTAAGCTAGACATGGAGTGCTGTTTGGCATATTTACAATCCTCTAGCTAGACATAAAAGTTCTCCAAGTCCCCACACGACTCAGGAGCCCAGCTGGCTCTGCCTAATGGATCCCGTGCCAGGGCCTGGATAGAGCTGCCCAACAGTCCCATGCTGCCCACTTGTACTCCTCAGACCTTGGGTGGTCAATGGGACCAGGCACTGTGGAGCAGGGGCCAGCACCCATTGGGGAGGTGGGGAAGCTCGGTCCCCTCCGGAACCCACCACGGGGGGAGCTCGGGCATGGCGGGCTGCAGGTCAAGAGCCCTGCCCCAGGGGCAGGCAGCTGAGGCCCCACGAGAATACGAGCGCGGATGCGGGCAGGCCGGCAGTGCTGTGGGACCCTGCGCAACCTCCGCAGCTGTTGGCCTGGGTGCTAAGCCCTTCACTACTGCGGCTGGCAGCCCCTAGTGCGGGGCCCACCAAGCCGCGCCCACCCAGAACTCACGTTGGCCGGCGAGAGCGCCCTGCGCAGCCCGGGTTCCCGCCCGGGCCTGTGCCTCCACACCTCCCCACAAGCAGAGGGAGCTGGCTCCTGCCTCTGCCAGCCCAGAGAGAGGCTCCCACAGTGCAGCAGTGGGCTGAAGGGCTCCTCAAGTGTGGCCAGAGCAGACTCCAACGAGGCGCTGAGAGCCAGCAAGGGCTGCCAGCACGTTGTCACCTCTCAATTACAGGCAACCACCACCACGCCCGGCTAATTTTTGTATTTTTTGTAGAGACAGGGTTTCACCATGTTGGTCAGGCTGGTCTCGAACTCTGACCTCGTGATCCACCTGCTTTGGCCTTCCAAAGTGCTGGGATTACAAGCGTGAGCCACCGCGCCCGGCCAGCTAATTATTCTATTTTTTGTAGATATTCTATTTTTTGTAGAGACAGGGTCTTGCCATGTTGCCCCGGCTAGTCCCCAACTCCTGGCCTCACGTGATCTGCTAAAGTGCTGGGAATACAGGCATGAGCACTGCACCTGGCAGATGTTTATTTTTAAATAAATAAGAACAAATCAGTAATATAATGGTAAAAATAGACTAGGCTATAACATTAAGAAGGAGATTAGCTTTAGTTCTTCACTGAATGGATGTGACCTAGACTCTCTTTGGTTTAGGATCAATGGTAACATTTTATGTAATTATTTCCAGCTGAAGCATTAATGTTTTATATGTTTTATACATACAGTTATGAACAGACATAAAGCATTCCCACACTAAAAAATGTGTGTTTAAAAATAACCCCAAAACATGTAAATATATGTGTGTGTTAATAATAGACTTGACAGAAATCAAATTATTTTAAAATGCATTATTAAAATTATAAAAATTCTTCTAACAGATATGAAGTTTAATACTTCAAAGCTGATAACTTTCATTTGCATATATAAGGATGTAGCTGACTATTAAATTATCTGACAAGCTTTAATGTTTTTTCATATCATTTTAACTGTAAGGATACTTTCATTATATTATCATTGTATGACTGTGGAACCTCGTTTTCTACAAACTCTTACATTGTTCTCTTTCTTTGAAATACATTTCCAGCAAAACTATTTCCTGTTTATTTCCCCAGCATCATATCCAAGCTCCTTCCTCTCTGGAGGTTTTTATGATTACTGTGACTCTCACTCTTTGTTGAACTTCCATATCCCATACTTCCCCTCTTCATGGGTGCCTAAGTGGTATTAGACATAAGTACTGTCACCATGTTGTACCTGTTTTTTCCCAAAGCACCTAGTACAGTGCTGAATTGAAGCACTGACTTAATGAAAAATTGATTGTTTAATTAAACTTAATGCTTGTACAAGAGTAATCCATTTCCTGACTCTGCATAACACAGAACTCACTGATTATCAGGGACTGTGCTTCTTGCTGAACATTTATTCCGAAAAAAAATTAAAGCCTCGAGTTAAAAAAATCATGCCAGATTAATACTCATCCCTATATGACATGTCAGGAGTTATTTGTGCCAGGTGTAATATGGTGACTTTTGCCCTATTTTCCATTTTTCAAATAAGATTCAGAGGGAAGCTCTGTAGACAAACAACATTCTTTCCTTCTTTGCAGAACCAAATATCAGTCTACATAAATAAATAAATAAACAATAAATAAATAAATAACAAAAAATCTCACTGGCTGAAAGGCCTTTACATTCAGAATGTTTTCTTTTAAAAATCCTGTCTCCTTTGGGAGGCCGAGGCTGGCGGATCACTAGGTCAAGAGATAGAGACCATCCTGGCCAACATGGTGAAACCCTGTCTCTATTAAAAATTCAAAAATTAGCTGGGCATGGTGGCGTGCACTTGTAGTCCCAGCTACTCAGGAGGCTGAGGCACGAGAATCTCTTGAACCCAGGAGGTGGTGGTTGCAGTGAGCCCAGAACGCACCACAGAGCAAGAGTCCTTTAAAAAAAAAAAAAAAAATTCCTTTCTCTTACCAGTGGGAAAGCTCCCAAGGGAGTATGTTTTCAGAAAAAAAAAAAATGACAAAAAAGTTATAAGTTGAAAATTGAAAATTGAAATGAATGGAATTTTTAAAAGACTGTGGAAATAGAAGTTGGGAGTGAAAATTTAAACCGAACAAAGAAACGGCAAATAAAGGAAAACAAGAGTGTGCCCTTGATAGTCTTTCTTTTTTAAACTTATAGGATCTTTAATTATTTTCTACTTTCTCCCAAATGACTGTGAACCCCAGAATCCTTTAAATAGAGGGAATATGTCATACCACATTGTAGTTAATATCAGCAAATATCCATTCTTGATAAGTTGAGATATCAACAAGTTTTTGTTTAAGTTGAATCGTAAGGACTGCACAAAGGTAAGTCCTGTTTCAGATAAAAAAAATTGCTTTAGCATGTAAACCCTTACAATAGCTCACTCTAATTTTAATTAATGACTGACATAGAAACCCTACAAAATAAATAAAAGCTATTATTTTGACAACATATGGCAAACACAATACATGATTTTTTTCTCTCTTTCTTGTTTTGTATCATCTGTATTGTTACAAGGTAACTTGAATTTGGCTGCCTAAGAGACAATAAAATACAGGCTGCCCTTTTCAAATATTTATACTTCTTTTAGATAGAAAAATACTACAGAAGTATGTAAAATAAAGAAAGAAAAGAAAGATGTTCTTATATAATTCATGTGGGATTTTAACTCATGCAGAGTTGTTTGAAACTCATTACAATTCAGAAGTCTCTGACTCACTGACTTCATTAATTTTGCAAAGGAATTAATTTAGCTACTACTAAAATTGCAAGCTATTATCAACATGCTTTTGAGAGGACACTATTTTTAAAACAATAGTTAGAAATTAATCATCATTTCACAAACTAATCTGTGTATTTTCAGGAGAAAAATAAAATGCCGCAATTATTTTTGCTGCGTTTCTGTGGAATCACAGTAAGTTTTAAACCAATTACCTTTGACCCAGAGGCTATGAATCTCCCCCTGGAAATGGATGAGATTTTTTTCCTTAGCCCAAAGTTGAAGTAACAGAAATAAAATAACGTGGCAAACCTATACCTCGCTTAAAACTGTTGGCAGAGAAATATTTACATTTGAAAATATTCCCTAGAAGTTTTAAAGTCATACATTTCCATGTTCGATGTCATTAGCTCGTCACTGAGAGTTCTGCCCATCTGCTTCCTGTATTTGACAGAGGAAATATGATAGATGGGTTATTTTACAAAAATGGTGACGACTCTACTTTTCCTGGGGTCTTTCTTTTAGTATTCATTTTTTTTAGTATTCATTATTTCACTTGTCCACTCACTCTCAGATATACTCAATAAACATTTATGGACTTCTAAATGAGGTGCCATGGTAGACACTTGGGAAACAGTAATGAACAAAAAGAGTCTTGATTTCTATTCTTGTGGAATTCACAGACCTAAAAGTTTAGTAGAGAAATTACACTAACCAAATTATCCAACAAATAAATATAAAATTACAATTATAATTGTTGCTACGGTGAGAGGGGTGTGGTACCACTTGAAGTTTTGGGTTAGGCTAAGAAAAAGCTTCCCTGAGGATGTAAAATTTAAGCTGAAATATGAAGGATACTTAGAATTAAAACAAGTTAAAAGGATGGGTGGGAAGAGAATATACCAGGGAAAGGGAGGGGCATACATTCACTCATTCCTGTATTTAACACTAGTTATGGGTGCTGACCAAATTACAGGTGCTGTTCTCAGCACGGGACACTGGGGAAACAGTTACCATGAGACTTTTGGGATGATCCTGAGAGGCTATATGGTCTTAGTGACTGAAAGAAGGTCAGGAAGCTTGGAGTATGGGGTGTAGGAGGAGAGATATGAATTGGAACCTAATGCTTGGTGGTAGAAGGAACACACAGGGACTTGTAGGCATTGCTTTCATCCTAAGAACCATGTGAAGCCATTGCCAATCTAAGCAGGGGAGTGCGGGTTCCGGTGGAGAGGTGTTATGATTCAATCATGTTGTGTTTTAAAAATTACCTTGAGTACCTGTTTGGAAAATATTTACAGAGGCAATTTTAAACCCCTTCCCAGATCAATTGGTCTTTGAGGAAGCCCCTTGCCTTCTTTTTCCAGAAGGTTTGGCATTAACGAAACATATGCAAGATTACTCTATTAATTCTGCAATACTTGATCCTTTAGAATATAACCATCAGCCCCACTTTATAATAAATCTCAGGCAGATCACTTGGGTAAATGGAAGAATCATATAGGACTACAGTTGAATGATAAAAATAGTGTCTTCTTCGATCTAAACAGTATGCATATGTTCACAGGCACATATAATTCTTTGTTTCCTATGACAGAAAAAATGTCTGTTCCTTTCATTTACCTTCACGTTATCGTTCTCTAGAATATTTGAGATGACTGAAAATCTGTTTACCATCTTGATTAGACTGGTACACATTTATTCCTTTAACATATTTTAAATGGGTTTTCCCATTTGCATTCAATCAGGTTTATTTTTTATCATGACAAGTTGGTGGTAGCGTTATTTGGCTGTCAAAATGGGCTCTGATGATGTGTGTTTGTTGAAACAAACAAGAAGAAATTATTAAGAAGCTATGCATGTACTCCGCCGGGTGCTTGTGTAGCTCTCATAGGTTTTTATCAGATGGATCATTCATCCTGTAAAGATCCAGCTAGCTACACACACACACATCAAGCAGCCAGTAGTTTTCCGTGCACAGTGTTTTTCCTCTTCTGCCTTTAAAAAGAGTTCACTATGTCTCAGTTGTGTAGACATTGGGGTAGGTTCTTTTTACAAGAATCAAACATGTTGCTGTGTCATTTCCTCTGGAGGTAGCTGAATTTTAGAGTATAAAAGTGGGCTCACCGGCATGTTTTCTGTAGCAACACTGTGTACAATGCTTTCAGTCAAATGTTTGTAGAATTGAAAAATGGAGCCACAGGTGCAGTACCAAACAATTGTTACTGGTGGAAATAAAGTTTTATAACATAATTTTATACTAAAGTAGCAATTTTTGTTATCTAGTATCCTTAAATAAGCTGTGTATATGCATGAGAGGAGAAGCAAAGTAATTCAGGGCTTAAATGTGTGGTATGTAGACAAAAACAGAATGTGTTCTAATCTTGTATCCACCATTTGTCACTTCTATGACATTGGCCAACTGATCCTCTCTGTGGATCAGTTATCTGAGCTCCAAAATTGGTACAATAATAAAAACCACCTCATCAAGTTTTGGTGAGGATTAACTGAGAGAGAGAATGTGAAGTCCTCAGGAATGTGCCTGGCACTTGGTAAGGGATAAAAAAATTAATAGTATTAGGGTGGTTCAAAAGTAATTGTGTTTTTTGCTATTAAAAGTAATAATTACATCACATAAGCTGAGTGAACTGTATGATTGAAAGTCACAACAGCACTAGCTCTTTAAGACTCAGATTTTGTGGGGAATATTGCTTAGTTTTCAACTGTTTGCCTGCAATTTTCTGAGTGACAGCCAAATGAAGAAAAAAAAAAGATATAGGGAAAGATTGACTTATGAAATTCAAATAAGTGGCATTTCAAACCACTGTTCAGTTCTTCATCACTGAGAAACAGCTTATTTTTGCATATTTAAAAGATAAAAGAAAATGCCTACATATTAATTTTAAATTAGGCTTTCTAATGGGGGAACTTTTCAAGTAATTTCCTATGGTGGAAAAATGCAGAATTCATGCTCAAGTGAACCTCTTAGTGTTTTGGGCAAGAATAAATTAATTATAGCAATTGAAGGTATGCCCAAAGCTCTTCACTTTGAAGAAGAGATTGGGTACACACACACACACACACACACACATGTGTAAACTCAAAAACATTGGAAGGAAAATAGGTACAATAGTTATACTTTTACTCTTTGGTTTACCATAGGTGGAAAGTTTTAAGATTTCTGCATGTTTTGGTTTTGGGGGGGATTTTTTTTGGTAACATTGAAGTTACTGTTAGGAAAGTAAGAGTGATTTACTATTTGAAGATACAGAAGACTATTGGTTTGCCATTCAAGTCACTACCTAAAGCATTTACTTATCCAGATTGTAGCAAATTCATGTAATAATTTGTTTTTCCCTATAAAGGCACTCAGAAAATGTTCAGCAATAGAATAATTGTCCATTTTAGTAACTAAATCATTAAACAATGTTCACACTTAAGTTCAGTAAGCTTCCATCTTCCAATTGTTTTAAATCCATTTGCAATGAAATTATGGAGGATTCAAACAGTGTGGAGGTTGACATTGTTGAACTTGGTCATGATGTATTAATATAGTCAGCTTGGAATTCACTTTCCTTTCTAGCTCTGTAAATCCGACCTATCCATGTGGTCTGTATCAAGTACTTCCCCATCTATGAAGCCTTCCAAGCATTCTCTAACACTAATCATAATAATCATGTTTTGATTGTTCTTATATTGCTAATAATACCTTATATCTACTATCACCCATTAACGTCCAAATCACCATCATCATCATTATCTCCTTCTTCATCAATAATATTTATCAAGTGCTCAATATGAGCCAGATTCTATACTAAAGACCTTATGTTCATTTTATTTGGTCATCCCACTACTGTAATTCTACTATTATTATCTACCGATGCTTGAGAAACAGTCTTGCAAAGTTTAAATACCTATCCAAGTTCACATTGCAAATAAATGCCAGAAACAGACTTTTAATCCCAGCAGCCTAACTGCAAAGCCCTAATTTCTTAACCCCCTTATAATTACTATAAATTTATTATTTATTTATTTAAAATTTTATTTAATTATTTATTTATTTATCCATCGCCCAGGCTGGTGTGTAATGGTGTGATCTCGGCTCACTGCAACCTCCGTCTTTCAGGTTCAAGTGATTCTCCTGCCTCAGCCTCCTGAGAAGCTGGGATTACAAGCGCCCACTACCATGCCTGGCTGATTTTTCTATTTTTAGTAGAGACAGCGTTTTGCCATTTTGACCAAGCTGGTCTTGAACTCTTGACTTCGGGTGATCCACCCACCTTGGCCTTCCAAAGTGCTAGGATTACAGATGGGAGCCACAGCGCCCGGTTTCCAACTTTTAATTTAAACATCAGATATTTAACTTTTAGATTTTCCATGTCTTGTCTCCTTCTTTGGAAACTTCTTTGCAGCAGAGACTTCTATTTGTCCCCAAATGCCTTTCTCCCTTTCTTCATTAGAATTGCAATCTTTAAATTTTAGCTGAGCACCCAGTAATCAAAAATAAGAATCTTATATCCTAGCTTCCTTATGCATACAAGTGATTAAGTCTGGATAATGACATGTCAATGGGAATTCTTCCTGGAAAGGAGAAGATGTGTAATCCTTTGATCCTTTCTTCATTCTCTTGGCTGGATTTGGGTCCTGGAGCTGGTACTAGACCAGCCACCTCAGTATATGATATGGAGACCACACGCCGAGGATGGCTGAGAAGAAATGCAGAAAGACTCTTGGTCCTTGACAGTGTGATGCACTGACCAACCCTAAACAGACTCTTTCTACACTTATTTCATTTGAGATGGAATACATTTCTACTGTATTGATATTTCAATTATTTTGAGTTTTTGGTCTCTTGAAGCTGACCTAATCCTACCTAATACACTGTTAGAGGGCAGAGTGACTTTTTATACAAGTAAGAATACTCATAACATGTTTAAAAGGCACTTGATAAATATCATATTGCTTTATGGTAATTATAGATTTCCAAATATGTCCAAGGTCTATCAAAAATCGTAGTCTAGTATACATAATCTAAAACTGTAGTATATTTGAAACCCTCAGAATCGGACAGTTTATTTGACTAAGCTTTATTTTGGAGCCACTTCTTCCATATTAACACAAGGGATATTTGATATAAAATGCTATTATATATAGTTGGACGTACACCTAGTGCTGACAGAATAAAAGTATACTGCATTTTAAAAAACACAATTTCCTTTTTGAATTGATGTCATCCTTTACTACGGCAATCTAACTGGCATTATTAAAAACCCTGTCAGGAATTACTATACAAATCCTTACTCTAATAATCATACACATACTTGTCCACCTAATTGAGGCCATTGTAATGTGGCACTACAAAGAGAATAGTCTAGAAGTTAGTTCAAACCAATTCGAGATGCAAGTCAATATAAGAATTGTCTTCCCACAAGAGATATCAATAATACAGAGCTGAGATGCTGAAGAAAAGAGAATAAATCACAAAATTATTTAAAAGCTAACCTTACATAGCTTGAAATTAGTTTTGTCTTGGGAAAATTGTCTAATTCCCTACTTTCTCAGAATATATGACCATCCTGTGATAGAATAAAACAATAACAGTACATCCAGTCATTTCTTCTTTTACTTATTAACTCAATCCTTCAATAATATTTTCAAGCCCATACTGTGGGCTAGACACTTGTCTCATATCTGGTTATATAGGCATAAACAATATTGACAAAAGTCATGCCTTCCTGGAGCTCATTTTCTTATGGAGGAAGACAGACAAAAATTATATATTTTTAAAATAGTGGTTAAGATTAATAAGATATTGAGATTGAAAGTGATTGAAGGCAAGGGGAAATCAGGTTAGACCCCTCTGAGAATGTATAATTTGAGCTGAGATGTAGGTGACAAGATAGGCCGTTCTTACAAAAATTTGAGGGAAAAGGCTCCAGACAGAGGAAACAAGAATTGCACAGCTCTTAAGATTGGAACAAACTTTGCTGATTCAGAAGATGGGAGATAACTTCAAGGTTTCTGGAACAAAGTGGAGAAGCAGTTAGTGGTGCTAAGATCAGAAGAATAGGCAGGACTGGGTAGTATAGGACCCTGAAGGGTGTGGTAAGATGTTTGCAATTTATTGTAAGTTCTTTCAGTGTGACATGTAATGGAAGTGACAGTTTTGTGTTAGAGACCTATAGCTGTTTTGCTGTCTATAGTTTTCTACATAAACTTAGAAATAGATTTTTAGAATGTCAACTCCTAAGTCGTCATATCCATAGAAGTTAAGTCATTATCATTGCCAGAAACCATCTGGCATTTCATAAGTGTTCATATTAATGGGACTATGGAAGCTGGAATAAATCAAGGATTCTTGTGACTTATGATAAATTATAAATCTTAATTATGAGCCTCATTTTACTCATACTGAAAGCATACAGAAATAGTAAATTCAGTGTGACCTGTCAGGAATAATTAATTTGAATAATATTGATTTTAACTTTAGATCTGTCATTTCCTATTTAATTATATTTTATATTCACCTTTTCTTATTTATTATACTGTATATGCATTTTTAAAATATATCTTTGAAAAACTGTAGTGAACTATTAAAAACATAAATAAGTGAGCACATGGAGAAACAATAACAGCAAATTGAGCACATGGGGAAACAGTAAAACCAAATCACATGTTTGTGAAATATTCTTATATTGTTTGCAAATAATGTAAAGTATATTCTGCTCATTGGACTTACATTATGGAATCAAAAATAAGAAGCAGATGCTGCATCTTGTTTGTAGGATCTAAGTCAGAGGCAATGAACATGCACACATGTGGCTGCTCCTATAAGGAACGCAGGCATCACCAACTAGTTGGCTCCTGGAAAGTCCTGCGTCAACCTCAGAATCTTTTCATCATTGTGGTTTAGTCAACAACCACTCATAAATGACTTGTCAAGAGAAACTAGTCCAAGATTTGCTCTTGCGTTAAACCGACAATGAACAACGAAGACATGCATTTTTTGCAGGTGTCAAAGTTCTCTGTTCATTTGTTACAATAGAGGATAATTTAGAAAGAATGTGGACATTGAAGTTAAATAAAATCGTCTTGAACCAGGATAGGATACTTATATTGGGCAGGTTCCTTAGCTTCCCTAAGTCTTTCTCTTCTTCAGTAGAAAATGAAAATGACATTTTATTTATGGGATTTAGGGAAAAATAAACAAAATACTTGATGTATTGAAAGTATTTAACAAATATTTGATTCCATATTTTTCCTAGAATATTAAATGGTATTACCTTGGTCTAGAGATTCAAAAATTTTTTACTCCCAAATGGGTATTCTTTCCACTCCCACTATAAATGGCATCTGGATTCTTATTTAAGAAAATACCTAAAAGAATATAAACACATGCCATATACGCATACATATTAAACTTATTTGTTATGATTTCAAGATCTTACTGCTTTTATCTATATGTCTTTGAAAGACATATAAAGGCTAAGAACACTGTGATCTTTAAAATGTGTTTTAAAGAAGAGAGAAGGAGTTAAGAGGTGGGGAAAAGTTCATTGCTTTTGGTTAAGAATAAGAAAAAAATATTTGAAATGATTTAAGTTTGCAATATTTGCGCCAATATTAAAGATTTCATTTTGATAATATTACAAAGTAAAATGTTATCAGAAATTATTGGTCATAAAATATCTACTTGTGTGAATTTCTATGAAACAGGAATTAAAATTTAGGGTCCAGGTACCCATAAAAATCTCATTGTAAATTGCTTTTTTTTTGTACTAAGATTGTATTTCTACATAGTTTGTACAATCTTTAAAATTGTCCTCAACAGCGAAAGCCATATTCAAAGCAATCTTTCTTTCAAAGTTTCTGTGTTCTTTCTTTGTCCATAAGACACTATCATTTCACTCTATTAGAGATTCTCAAACTGTATGGTTGGTAACATCTGAAAAATGCAGATTCTCACCGCATACCGATACATTTTAGTTAAGAGGGTCTGTGATAGACTGAGGTGGAACAAAGGGTTCATATCAGAAATTTCTAGTGGTTGGGAGGTGTTTTGTAATTCTCAAATAATGTTATTTTATTTGTTTTAGTCATATTATTTCATTTATTTAAAAATTTCAAACCATGTTTTAAAATGGTATAGAAGTCTCACTTTCAAAATGAATGGTTACAAAAGAAAAATTACTTGGAAACACAGCACACTGAAAGGGAACAACAAGTTTTATTTATTTTTGAGCCTTCAGTTTGGTGCTGGTTACTCAATAAATGTTTGTTGAATAAATGAATAATCTGAATGAAGCTTTACCTTTTTGAAAATGAGATGCCTGCTCTCCCATGAAATATAAATGCAAAAAGACACCTGTATAGATTTTAATTTCCTTCTAGACTCCCAAACTGCAACAGCTGCTTGATATAGTGCAGGAATATTGTTCTTATTCACTTACTCTGACCCTGAAAATGTCTACTACAAATAACTGAGCTCTCTAATAGTTCCTAATGACCCTGTTCTCTGAACAGAACTAATCAGCAATTTGGAATCAAATAGGTAATTCTAAAAATGAGACATTGCTCACATTGATTCTTACATGGTCATCATGTTTGCATTGAAGGAGACAATTACAATATGTTAGTATCAATCAATATTATGAATAAATTTTCAAACCATGAGGGGTGATGACTATGACCTATTGTGATGTTAATTTCCTGTTCACCCCTAATGCCAATTGTTCGCAGTGGGAAAGCTAATATTACTATGGGAAACTCATACTGCCAATTAAAATGACAATATTTCAGGGTTTTTTGCTTTTGATTTTGCCTCCGTTTGAAATATTTGCAGTAATATAAGGAGTTTTGTTTGTTTGTTTGTTTGTTTTTACCTATAGTCTGGTTTAAAATGTTTTTAAATACAAATCAGAATCTTTGCAGTACTCATTGTGTTGACTGATGATTTATTCAAAAGTCTTAAAACGGTATTTTTAAAATATACTGAGGGCCAGGCATGGTGGCCCATGCCTGTAATCCCAGCACTTTGGGATGCTGAGGTGGGCAGATCACGAGGTCAGGAGATCGAGACCATCCTGGCCAACACGGTGAAACCCCGTCTCTACTAAAAATACAAAAATTAGCTGGGTGTGGTGGCACATGCCTGTAATCCTAGCTACTTGGGAGGCTGTGGCAGGAGAATCACTTGAACCGGGAGTCGGAGGTTGCAGTGAGCCGGGATCATGCCACTGCACTCCAGCCTGGCCACAGAGACTCTGTCTCAAAAAAAAAAAAAGAAAAACAAAAGATATTGATGGTTATTTTCCATAGAAAAAAAAATCCATGTTGGACCATAAATAGATTGCAGAAAACGCCTGACTCTGTTAGATCAATTATTGACAGCAAGGAAGTCAAAGCCATAATAACATAATTGTCATGGGGCCATTAAGCATTACTTGGAGAAAATCTCTTGACCAGCCTGCAACTGAAGTCTTGAACCATTGACTCAGAAACCCAGTCTGCCATTAAAATGTTGATTAGGTGAAAAAGCTTAATTGGTTTAGTGCAAATTCACCATCTTAAATAATTTTTTAAAATAATAAAACCTATAACTTACAGTTGGGTCAACAAAGTTTTACCTTCATATTTGATAGACATTTTGGTTATATATTTTAAATAGCTACAAATTCCAAATCACAGATGGCCTAGGTACTAAGATAATATTAATACACAACTTCATAGTGAATAAATGTAGCCATGAAACACGATCTTTAGTAGAAATTTGCTACTAAACCCTGGGTACCTGTTTCCCTTGGGCGAGTTTTATCTCAAACACAAAGCAACTAATCTTCTTAGTCTTTCTTGATAACCCAACGACTTTCAGCTAATGATAATGATCTATAATTTGAGATACGTGAAAGAATAATGGTCAGGTTCATTTTCTATTCAACTCAAAAAATGATTTTTCAATAAATCCTTACAGTGTGTCCAGGTAAGAGCTCAGTCAGTATGCACTCCCTCTCACTGAAAACAATAGTTAAACAACACCTATTATTACCAATTGTAAAGGTACATTCTCAGTTTTTCTCTTAAATATTTAAATATTAAATTTTTGGTTAAATTTAATCACACTGAAAATAAATTTTAAATTCTACGTTTAATGTAGAGTCACTTTATTACATTCTATATTCAAGTATGTGATTAATTTATGTCTTTTTCAGTAATGCAAATGATTCTTTATCATTTGAATGTTTAACTACTCAAGTTTTATTGCCAGTGTACTTTTATTATGTTTTCATTAATTATTTTTTAAGAAATTTGATTAATAGTATCTTGCTAACTTGAAATCCTAGTAGAGTGCCTTAGAAGATTTTGAGAGCTTATCGAAATCAAACTGGAAGGAAACATTGCTTTGCACTGAATCCTGACAGTTACCAAAATCACCTCACATAGTGATTCCGACGTAGATAGGAAGAAAGCAGTGGTGTGACCTGTATCACAAATCATAGTCACAGTCATTTCATGAAAAATATTTTCTTTGGGAAAATAAAAATTATCTGGGTAGATTTCTCAAGATGTTTAATTTTCCCTGTGAAAAGAGGAAGATGCCAGTCAACGTATGACGTTCTTTTCAAAGGAGCATCACCTGCAAATTCACTGATACCGTATTTCTGCAGTGTTTTAGAAATAGAAATTGTGTTGTGCTCGTCATGACTCTCTGAAAACTTTTTAGTATTCAGGATTGTAAGTGCCAGAAACAGTCTTGATTATATTTTATGAAAATGTGTCAGAAATATTACTTATACTTATAAATCACTAGGTTGGAATAACCAGTACCTGAAGTTGGCCATCTTTATGTTAATAGGTGTACATATGTACTATGCATAACTCATGCTTCAGAAATTGTTACTACTCAACCTACTTACTTAGTATGAAATTTCTTCTTTAGTATATTATCATCCATTGTAATTCAAAATTATATAATGGATTGATTTTGAAAACAAATCTTCCCAAGGTCTAGTTTCTGGCTCAGCTTTTAAAGGCTAAGCATATTGATAATATAATATTATAATTTATGAATATTGCAAAGAGGATGGATGGTGGAAATGTGGAAAATGCCATAGTACTTTGTCATAGAACCCATGCAGATATAATACTTGTGAAAAATGGAAGATTATTTTGGCAGCAATTTACAGTAAGGGTAGGGACCAGTGTAGGGATGAGAAACTATTGTGGCTAGAAAAATGATGCCAATGGAAAAACTGTATTTCAGATTCATAGTAGTGGTATTGATTCATAAAGTGATGTACTTTTTTTCAATTAAGTATCAATAGAATCAAAATCAATTAGTAACATGTATGAGAGTTCCTCTGTGAATTGAGAAATATCTTTATGCAAGTTGACATATTCCAGTCATTCTTAGTCAATAGCTCCCTCTTTAGACATATGAGAGTTATTGACATTTATTTATGCCTTGGGAAATCGAATTTACAGGGGCTTTTGTATAGGCACCCATTGAAATCTAGCTACTCTATTAATTTTGGAACAAGAAAAAAACTCTAGAAATAAAAGGTTTAAAATAAATTACATTAAGTGCTAAACATGGAGTAAAAAATATTTTAAATAAATGAATTTGATACTTTTGTAAAATGATTTCAGTGGCAAGAAAACACAAACAATTCAAATAGCTGACTACTGTCAACTTAGCTTATGAAGAATATATACAACTCTATGTTTGGGGGCTTATTTTGAAACTTGGCTATGTTATATTTTCTTATTTGTCAGCTTTCTTTTGCTCTGCGTGAGCATAACTCTACAAAGTTAGAGTCTTAATATGTGACTGGGTTAGCTTCTCTTAGACTCAGTTATTGTAGGTTTCTGTCATCAACTAGAATATTATTTATTAAAGTGTGAAGTCATTATCATGCTCAATTAACAAGGTTGCTTCTCTGCTTTCTCTTTCTTTCTCTCCCTCTGTCTCTCAAGTGACATATTTATTTCCCCCAAATTAGAAATTTACTAGATTTTAGCAAATTTAAAAAATTTTGTAAACTGTCATGGAACCACCAAAAGGAAATAAAATTACAATCATTATTTATTATACTATAATACAAAATAACCTCATTTAACATTTAATATATTCCCTTTAGTCTATTTTTATATGGGTGTGTATTTTTATAAAATTGAAATAAAACTGAAAATATGGTTTTATATCTTCTCCCCAAAATATATTATAACAAAGCCATAAATGATATATGTATTGCATTTGTGTAATTAACTATCCTTTAAAATTACCGTTAAACATTTCTGAATAATGCCTCATCAGATGAAAATACAAAACTGATTTAGATGTTATTGCACATTTAGAATACAGCTTCAATGACTATCTTTACACCTATGGTTTTGAATGGCTTTCTGGGTATTTCCTTAGAAAGTTTCCTGGAAATGAAATGGTTGGTGAAAGGACAGGACATCTTTGAAATACTGTCAAGTAGCTATTCAGAGTGATTGAACAAAGATTTACTTCTAAATAGATATTCTGAGCTGAATAATTTAAAATTGATCATTTTAAGCTAGAATTTAAATTAGCAACCCCTCCACTCCATACCTACACACAACATCCCTATGTCCCCTCCCACTATAATAAACATCTTATTTACTCTATGTTTATGAGCACAATGCTTTAAAATAAAGAAAGAATACAGATCTCTTATGGAGGTATATAATAGGCATCCTGGTGGCATTTAACTGAGGTGTTTCCAGTTATTTAATTAGCATTTTAAAAGCATTTGCTTTTTACACTTTAAGTTCTGAGAACATGTGCAGAACGTGCAGGTTTGTTACATAGGTATACATATGCCATGGTGGTTTGCTGCACCCATCAACCTGTCATCTACATTAGGTATTTCTCCTAATGCTATCCCTCCCCTAGCACCCAACCCCCTGACGGGCCCTGATGTGTGATGTTCCCCTCCCTGTGCCCATATGTTTTCATTGTTCAACTCCTACTTGTGAGTGAGAATATGCAGTGTTTGCTTTTCTGTTCCTGTGTTAGTTTGCTGAGAATGATGGTTTCCAGCTTCATTCATGTCCCTGCAAGGAACATGAACTCATTATTTTTTATCGCTGTATTCAATGGGGTATATGTGCCATATTTTCTTTATCCAGTATAACATTGATGGGCATATGGGTTGGTTCCAAGTCTTTGCTATCGTGAATAGAGCTGCAATAAACATACACGCGCATGTGTCTTTATAGTAGAATGATTTGCAATCCTTTGGTTATATACCCAGTAATGGGATTGCTGGGTCAAATGCTATTTCTAGTTCTAGATCCTTGAGGAATCACCACACTGTCTTCCACAATGGTTGAACTAATTTACACTCCCACCAACAGTGTAAAAGCATTTCTATTTCTCCACATCCTCTCCAGCATCTGTTGTTTCCTGACTTTTTAATGATCACCATTCTAAATGGCATGAAATGGTATCTCATTGTGGTTTTCATTTGCATTTCTCTAATGACCAAGGATGATGAGCTTTTTCCATATGTTTCTTGACCACATAAATGTCTTCTTTTAAAAAGTGTCTGTTCACATCCTTTGCCCACTTTCTGATTCTTTTTAAATTTTTTTTTATAAATTTGTTTATGTTCCTTGTAGATTCTGGATATTATCCCTTTGTCAGATGGACAGATTGCAAACATTTTCTCCCATTCTGTAGGTTGCCTGTTCACTCTCATGAGTTTCTTTTCCTGTGCAGAAGCTCTTTAGTTTAATTAGATCCCATTTATCAATTTTGGCTTTTGTTGCAATTGCTTTGGGTGTTTTAGTCTTGAAGTCTTTCCCCATGCCTCTGTCCTGAATGGTATTGCCTAGGTTTTCTTCAAGGGTTTTTCTGGTTTTAGGTCTTACATTTAAGTGTTTGCTCCACCGTGAGTTAATTTTTGTGTAAGGTGTAAGGAAGGGGTCCAGTTTCAGTTTTCTGCATATGGCCAGCCAGTTTTCCCGTTTATTAAATAGGGAATCATTTCCCCATTGCTTGTTTTTGTCAGGTTTGTCAAAGATGAGATAGTTGTAGAGGTATGGTGTTATTTCTGAGGCCTCTGTTTTGTTCCATTGGTCTATATGTCTATTTTTGTACCAGTACCATGCTGTTTTGGCTACTGTAGTCTCATAGTATAGTTTGAAGTCACGTAGCGTGATGCCTCCAGCTTTGTTCTTTTTGCTTGGGATTGTCTTGGCCATTTGGGTTCTTTTTTGGTTCCATATGAAATTTAAAGTAGTTTTTCCTAATTCTGTGAAGAAATTCAATGGTAGCTTAATGGGAACAGCATTGAATCTATAAATTACTTTGGGCATTATGGCCATTTTCATGATATTGGTTCTTCCTATCCATGAGAATGTAATGTTTTTCCATTTGTTTGTGTCCTCTCATATTTCCTTGAGCAGTGGTTTGTAGTTCTCCCTGAAGAGATCCTTCACGTCCCTTTTAAGTGGTATTCTTAGGTATTTTATTCTCTTTGCAGCAGTTGTGAATGGAAGTTTGCTCATGATTTGGTTCTGTTGTCTATTATTGCTGTATAGGAATGTTTGTGATTTTTGAACATTGATTTTGTATCCTGAGACTTTGCTGAAGTTGTTTATCAGCTTAAGGAGTTTTTGGGCTGAGACAATGGGGTTTTCTAAAAATACAATCATGTCATCTGCAAACAGAGATATTTTGACTTCCTTTCTTCCTATTTGAACATGCTTTATTTTTTTCTCTGGCCTGACCTGACCGGAACTTCCAATACTATGTTGAAGAGGAGTGGTGAGAGATGGCATCCTTGTCTTGTGCCAGTTTGCAAAGGGAATGCTTCTAGCTTTTGCCCATTCAGTATAATATTGGTTGTGGGTTTGTCATAAATAGCTGTTATTATTTTGAGATACGTTCCATCAATATCTAATTTATTGAGAGTTTTTTTAGCATGAAGGGGTGTTGAATTTTATCAAATGCCTTTTCTGCATCTATTGAGATAACCATGTGGTTTTTGTCATTGGTTTTGTTTCTGTGATGGGTTACATTTATTGATTTGTGTATGTTGAACCAGCCTTGCATCCCAGGAATGAAGCCAACTTGATCTTGGTGGATAAGCTTTTTAATGTGCTGCTGGTTTTGGTTTGCCAGTATTTTATTGAGGATTTTTGCATCCATGTTCATCAGGGATATTGGCCTGAAATTTTCTTTTTTGTTGCATCTTTGCAAGGTTTTGATATCAGAATGATGCTGGCCTCATAAATATAATAACTCATAAAATGAGTTAGGGAGGAGTCCCTCTTTTTCTATTGTTTGGAATAGTTTCAGAAAGAATGGTACCAGCTCATCTTTGTACCTCCTATAGAATTTAGCTGTGAATCCATCTGGTCCTGGGCTTTTTTGGTTGGTAGGCTATTAATTACTGCCTCAATTTCAGAACTTGTTATTGGTCTATTCAGGGATTTGGCTTCTTCCTGGTTAAGTCTTGGGAGGGTATATGAGTCCAGGAATTTATCAATTTCTTCTAGATCTTTTAGTTTATTTGCATAGAGGTGTTTGTAGTATTCTCTCATGATAGTTTGTATTTCTGTGGGATCAGTGATGATCTCCCTTTTGTCATTTTTTATTATGTCTATTTGATTCTTCTCTTTTTTTCTTTATTAGTATGGCTAGGGTCTATCTATTTTGTTAATCTTTTCAAAAAGTCAGCTCCTGGATTCACTGTTGTTTTGAAGGGTTTTTCATGACTCAATATCCTTCAATTCTGCTCTGATCTTAGTTATTTCTTGTCTTCTGCTAGCTTTTGAATTTGTTTGCTCTTGCTTCTCTAGTTCTTTTAATTGTGATGCTAGGGTATAGATTTCAGGTTTTTCTGTTTCTCCTGTGGGCATTTAGTGCTATCATTTTCCTCCTAAACACTGCTTTATCTGTGTCCCAGAGATTCTGGTATGTTTTGTCTTTGTTCTCATTGGTTTCAAAGAACGTATTTATTTCTGCCTTAATTTTGTTATTTACTCAGTAGTCATTCAGGAGCAGGTTGCTCAGTTTTCATGTAGTTGTGTGGTTTTTGTGTGGGAGTCTATTATTATTGTGTGGGAGTCTAAGTCTCTTTGTAGGTCTCTAAGAATGTGCTTTATGAATCTGGGTGCTCTTGCATTGGGTGCCTATACATTTAAGATAGTTAGCTCTTCTTGTTGCATTAATCCCTATACCATTAAGTACTACCCTTCTTTGTCTTTTTTTGTTCTTTGCTGGTTTAAAGTCTGTTTCATCAGAGACTAGGATTGCAACCCCTGTTTTCTTTTTTGTTTTTTCTTTTCTTTTCTTTTTTTTTTTGGTTTCCATTTGCTTGGTAAATCCCCCCCCATCCCTTTATTTTGAGCCTATTTGTGTCTTTTCACGTGAGATGGGTCTCTTGAATACAGCACACCAATGCGTCTTGACTCTTTATCCAATTTGCCAGTCTGTGCCTTTTATTTGGGGTATTTAGCCCAATAACATTTAAGGTTAATATGGTTATGTGTGAATTTGATCCTGTCATTGTGATGCCAGCTGGTTATTTTGCCCATTAACTGATGCAGTTTCTTCATAGTGTCAATGGTCTTTACATTTTGGTTTGTTTTTGCGGTGGCTGGTACTGGATTTTCCTTTCCGTATATAATGCTTTCTTCAGGCGGTTGTATAAGGCAGGCCTGGTGGTGACAAAATCCTTCAGCATTTGCTTGTCTGTAAAGGATTTTATTTCTCCTTCACTTATGAAGCTAAGTTTTTGGCTGGATATGAAATTCTGGGTGGCAAATTATTTTCTTTAAGAATGTTGAATATTGGCTCCCACTCTCTTCTGGCTTGTAGGGTTTCTGCAGAGAGATCTGCTGTTAGTCTGATGTGCTTCCCTTTGTGGGTAACTTAACCTTTCTCTCTGGCTGCCCTTAACAGTTTCTTCTTCATTTCAACCTTGGTGAATCTGATGATTATGTGTCTTGGGGTTGCTCTTCTCGAGGAGTATCTTTGTGATGTTCTCTGTATTTTCTGAATTTGAACGTTGGCCTGTCTTGCTTGGCTGGGGAAGTTCTCCTGGATAATATCCTGAAGTGTGTTTTCCAACATGGTTCCATTCTCCCCATCACTTTTAGGTACACCAGTCAAATGTAGGTTTGGTCTTTTCACATAGTCCCAGATTTATTGGAGGTTTTGTTTGTTCCTTTTCATTCTTTTTTCTCTAATCTTGTCTTCACCTTTATTTCTTTAAATTTATCTTCAATCTCTGATATCTTTTTTTCTGCTTGATCGATTCAGCTATTGATACTTGTATGTGCTTCAAAAAGTTCTCGTGCTGTGTTTTTCAGCTTCATCAGGTCTTTTATATTCTTCCCTAAACTGGTTATTCTAGTTAGCAGTTCTTGTAAACTTTTATCAAGGTTCTTAGCTTCCTTGCACTGGGTTAGAACATGCTCCTTTAGCTCAGAGGAGTTTGTTATTATACACCTTCTGAAGCCTACTTCTGTGAACTTTTTAAACTCACTCT
The DNA here is from genome assembly GCF_000951035.1 of Colobus angolensis palliatus. NCBI lineage: Eukaryota > Metazoa > Chordata > Mammalia > Primates > Cercopithecidae > Colobus > Colobus angolensis. Next base: position 3,050,548 of record NW_012114711.1, read on the forward strand.
TCATCCAGTTTTGTTCCCTTGCTGTTGAGGAGTTGTGATCCTTTGGAGGAGAAGAGGCATTCTGGTTTTTGGAATTTTCAGCCTTTTTGTGCTGGATTTTCCTCATCTTCGTGGATTTATCCACCTTTGGTCTTTGCTGTTGCAGACCTCTACAGATGGCATTTTTACGTGGTAGTCTTTTTTGTTGATGTTGATGTTGATGTTATGGCTTTCTTTGTTATTTTTCTTTTCAACAGTCAGGCCCCTCTTCTGCAGGTCTGCTGGAGTTTGTTGGGGGTCCACTCCAGACCCTGTTTGCCTGGGTATCACCAGCGGAGGCTGCAGAACAGCAAAGATTGCTGTCTGCTCCTTCCTCTGGAAGCTTCATCTCAGAAGGGCACCTGCCAGATGCCAGCGGGAGCTCTCCTATATGAGGTGTCTGTTGACACTGCTGGGAAGTGTCTCCCAGTCAGGAGACATGGGAGTCAGGGACTCATTTGAGGAGGCAATCTGTTCCTTAGCAGAGCTCAAGGGCTGTGCTGGGAGATCCACTGCTCTCTTCAGAGCCAGAAGGCAGCAACGTTTAAGTCTGCTGAAACTGCACCCATAGCCGCCCCTTCCCTCAGGTGCTCTGTCCCAGGGAGATGGGAGTTTTATCTATAAGCCCCTGACTGGGGTTGCTCCCTTTCTTTCAGAGATGCCTGCCCAGAGAGGAGGAATTTAGAGAAGCAGTATGGCTACAGGGGCTTTGTGGTGCTGTGGTAGGCTCCACCTTGTTGGAACTTCCTGGTTGCTTTGTTTACACCACGAGGGGAAAAGTGCCTACTCAAGTGTCAGTAATGGCAGACGCCCCTCCCCCTACCAAGCTCCAGCGTCCCAGGTTGACTTCAGACAGCTGTACTGGCAACCAGAATTTTAAGCCAGTGGATCTTAGCTTGCTGGGCTCCATAGGGGTGGGATCCACTGAGCAAGACCACTTGGCTCCCTGGCTTCAGCCTCCTTTCCAGGGGAGTAACTGGCATTCCAGGCACGACTAGGGTATGAAAAGAAAAACTCATGCAGCTAGCTCAGTGTCTGCCTCAAGGACAGCCCAGTTGTGTGCTTTAAACTCAGGACCCTTGTGGTATAGGCATCTGAGGGAATCTGCTAGTTAGTGGGTTGTTAAGACTGTGAGAAAAGTGTAGTAGCTGGGTAGGTGGCTCACATCTGTAATTTCAGGACTTTGGGAGGCTGAGGTGGGCAGATCATGAGGTCAGAAGATCAAGACCATCCTGGCTAACATGATGAAATCCCATCTCTACTTAAAATACAAAAAAAAAAAAAAAAAAAATTAGCTGGGAACAGTGGTGGGTGCCTGTAGTCCCAGCTACTGGGGAGGCTGAGGCAGGAGAATGGCGTGAATCCAGGAGGCGAAGCTTGCAGTGAGTCAAGATTGTGCCCCTGCACTCTAACCTGGGTGATAGAGCGAGACTCCGTCTCAAAAAAAAAGAAAAAAAAAAAAAAGCACAGTATCTGGGTCAGATAGTACTGTCCCTCACAGCAGGGTCCCTCATGGCTTCCCTTGGCTAGGGGAGGGAGTTCCCTGACCCCTTGAGCTTCTTGGGTGAGGCAACACCCTACCCTGCTTCTGCTGACCCTCCATGGACTGCACCCACTGTCTAACCTGTCCCAGTGAGATGAACCAGGTATCTCAGTTGGAAATGCAGAAATCACCTGCCTTCTGCTTTGGTGTCTCTAGGAGCTGCAGACTGGAGTTGTTCCTACTCAGCCATCTTGCCGGGGAATCCTTAAAATCATTTATTATAAGTTAATGAATCAATTGATACTCTAGGGAACATTTAATAAGATTTATTGCCTTATAAAATTTATATGGCTTTCAGCTAAATAACTGAGATTATAATTATTAGCAGTTGCATAATTACATTTCTGGTAATTCTAGAGATAACCAAATATAAGAAATGTCTATAACTTTCTACATTTTGTATAGAAATTGATGACTTTAAAATGTTATTTTAAACATATTCATAACTTCAAAGTACACGTACTTATTTTTTTAAGTTGAAAGGTATTAAAACGTCTGTGATCTAAAAATATGAGTCCTTCATAGTAGCAATAGGTCAGAGGAACCAAAAGGGCAATTAATTAGGAAATATTAAAATCTGGAGAGTTTGCATGGTGGCACGCACCTGTAATCTCAGCTACTTAGGAGGCTAAGGCATGAGAATCACTTGAACCCAGGAGGCAAAGGTTGCAGTGAGCCTAGATTGAGCCACTGCACTTCAGCCTGAGTGATAGAGTGAAACTAGGTCTCAAAATAAATGAATAAAATTTGGAGAGCTTGAAATGCCATGTTGCCCAAGCAATCTATAGTTTCCTGGCATAGAAGGCAGAAGATTCCTAACTTTTTACAACATGTCCTCTGAGTGTTTTGTACACTGGTCTCAGTCCACTCCTGCTCCTCCCTTCTGTACTCTAGCCCACCTGGCTGCAGGAACATAATCAGCTGCATCCTCCATTGAAGGCTTCTCTCTTCCCTATACGCCTTTCTTCTCCTTTCCAACTGCCACTAGCAGGTACATGAATGTCACTTTCTCCATGAAAGCTTCTCCAATATCTGTTCCTGACCTTGCTAGCCTGATCTTTCACTTTATTTACTCCTGTCTAATATCTTCCAGTTTCTATTCCCTCTTCCTGGTAACCCATTCCTCTTTTATTTGAGAGATGTAATATGATACAAAAACCAAGGTCACATGACTTGTCTTGGCCAATAGGACATTAGTAAATGTGACACAGGCAGAAGTTCAAAAAGCACTTGCCTACTTGTCCCCTATTGCTGGTGGACACTCTTCCACTACCTCTATTTCTGGTTGACCTGTACGGAATGAATGGGCACATCTATCAGAAACACACCATCCTAGCTAATGGCTCTCATATCAACCACCCTCTAGCTTGCTAGCTAACTGCAGTCACATGAGTAACTTCAGGAGAGACAAGCAGAAGACCATTCCTACTGAATGGTTCCAATTTGCTGATGTATAGAACCACAAGCAAATCAAATGATTATTGTTTAAGCTCCTAAGTTTTGAAGTATTTTTTATGATGCTGCAATAGATGACTATCACTATTAGGTGCCTAATTTCTCAGACTTGTTTTCTTATGTATAAAATGAAGGATCACAACCCCTGTTGATTTGGTCCAAATGACACAGAGCACAATATCCCAACCCTGGATGAGATATTGTACCCTAGTGGATTGTGTCCAAGTGACATGGTATACAATATCCTAACCCTGGAGGTATAGCACCTAGATGAACACAATCTGGATTTATCCTTGACTCCATTATGCACTAACTGGGTTTCCTCTTTCTGATTTCCTTAAAATAACAATTTATTTTACAATCTCTGTATCTCCATTTTCTCATGTGCAAAAATGTATAAAACAAATAAAATGTGCCTGTGTACAAGTTAGGATTCTTCTGCTGCAAATCCTGGAAAACCTGGTTTAAATTTGCTTAAGGAAACTAGGAATATGACTCAGTTAAATGGAAATAGGGCTCTCTTCTAGATTCTGGAGTTTAAACAACATCATTAAAATGTTGTATCTCAATCTATCAACTACTCTCCTACATGCTGTTATCATTGTCAGTCTCCACCAGGTGTCAAGATGACTGCCGGCACTTCCGTATCTAGAATATTTCAGGTCACTTTCAGTGAAAAAGGAAAGACTCCTTCAGCAACACCTACAAAATTTTATTGTTTGATTATGTTGTGTGCCTCTCACATGGCCAGAGGTAACAGAATTTTGATTGTCTAAACCTGAGTTATTTTCTTAATCTTGGACTTCAGGTTAGGACTTAACCACTGAAGGCAGAGAGACTAGTGGTGGGGAATAGGGTTGTTATCCAGGGGAATATCAACGTGTCATTACATGAAAAAGGCTGATATAAACAATGAATTTATCCCATAGAGAATAGTTGAACTAAACACACATGTACATGCACTCATGCATGTGTGCATGCACACACACACACACACACACAAGTGCATGTGTAACGGGTGAAACAAGGTTGAATATAGTCAGGAGATTGTATCAATGTTAACTTCCTGCTTTGATATTGCACTGTAGTTATAGAAGATAGTAGTACTGGGAGGACTGGGTAAAGCATATACAGAGTTTCTCTGTATTTCTTACAACTACATGTATATCTACAATTATCTCAAAGTTAAAAATTAAAAAAGCACTGAGTAAAGTATCTGACACATAATCATTATTTGAATTCTGAAGTAACTAACGCCTTTCTTTGAAAACACAAACTTACTTTTTTTTTGAGACGGAGTCTTGTTCTGTCGCCCAGGCTGGAGTGCAGTGGCCGGATCTCAGCTCACTGCAAGCTCCGCCTCCCGGGTTCACGCCATTCTCCTGCCTCAGCCTCCCGAGTAGCTGGGACCACAGACGTCCGCCACCTCGCCCGGCTAATTTTTTGTATTTTTTAGTAGAGACGGGGTTTCACGGTGTTAGCCAGGATGGTCTCGATCTCCTGACCTCGTGATCCACCCGTCTCGGCCTCCCAAAGTGCTGGGATTACAGGCTTGAGCCACCGCGCCTGGCCCGAACTTACTTTTAATCTCCTCTAAGCATCGTGGTTTCCCCAGTAGGAGCTGATTTTTCTTTTCTCTAGGACTCTGATATACTTTGAATGTTTGCCTTTCCAAATCTCATATTGAAATGTAATTCCCAATATTGAAGGCAGAGAGCCTGGTGTGAAGTCTTTGGGCCATGTGTACGATCCCTAATGAGTGACTTGGTGCCCACCCTGTGGTAATGAGTTCATGCGAGATCCAGTTCTTAGAGACTGAGAACTCCCCAACACTCTTGATCCTTCTCTTGCCATGTGACATGCCTGCTCCCCCTTCTTCGTCCACCATGAGCAAAAGGTGCCCGAGGAGTTACAAGAAGCCTAGCAGATGCTGATACCAGTTTCTTAATTGTACTTATATCAGAACTATTACATATTGGCTAATATTTTTCTAAATTGAATTGTCTTTGGGAGCTTGTACAGCCAGGAGAACTATTAGCTAAATAAACTTCTTTTCTTAGTAAATTACCCAACCTCATATATTCCTTTATAGCAATGCAAAACAGATTAATACAGACTCTATTTCAAGGAATGTCACTATCATACCTAAAAGGAACAGCTGGGTATCAGAGTTCCTCATTTATGTCTAGGTCTCAATACATCATGAAGACCTGAAAGGCAAGAGGCATCTTGATTTTATTTATTCGTGCTTTCATTCATTTATTTATTCACTTGTATTTTGTATCTATCCATATCACTCAGACTTTTTGAATATTGGACTTTCAGTAGTAGAATGTTAAGATTTGATATTCACATGAGCACCTATTTGTCATGATTTTAGTGATTGTCAAAGCAAGACATTAGACATGTTTCTTAATTGTACTTATATCAGAACTATTACATATTGGCTAATATTTTTCTAAATTGAATTGTCTTTGGGAGTTTTCTTATCTGTGTTCAAAGAGACTCTGAAGATAGGAGAAAGCTACTAAGAAAGGGTTTTATTTTACAGGCACCTGGGGATCTGAGATTAGCTCTTGAATGATCATTACAGCAGAGCTTCAATTCTCTTTTTATTTAGGTTTTGTGGGTTTCTGTCATAGAGATTTTAAGTAGAAAGGAGTTCATGATCTCCTCTAAGGAGTTTGCGATTCAAGGGAATTTTTGCAAGCAATGGGGGGAAAAAGCCAAGTGAGTTTCTTAATAGAGGATTACTCTCCCAGAAGTCGACTATAATTCTCATATCTATAGGTTCCCTGCCCATGGCTGAGTGAACAGATAATAGCCTATTTAGAAACGTTTGCCTTTGTTCAGTGAAGGGCATTCTGTCCTCCCACTATTCAGCCTTTTTTTGGTTCATCACGCCTACCAAATAAGAGTGATGCCAAGTCCACAAATAGAAAGCAAGACCATTAACATATCAAGCACTTCCAAGATCAAAATACTGCATACAGCATGTGTGTTTTAATGAAAATCTAGAAGCAGAGGCAGCTGAAGTCCGCATTGTGTGAGTTTCCAAGATAAAAGTGTAATTTCAAAGAGAACAGAAACTTTTAACACTCAAAGTAAAAATTGCTTCTTACATTTAATGCCAATTAGTTTTCCATGTTACAGTATATATCATTGCCAAACTACTTTTCCTCCTGAATTTCCTGTTGCCGAGGGCAGTCTACCTGCTATGGTCTGGCTCCTGCTATAAACTGTCTGCAAAGTTGGTCATTTCATTTATTTGGAACCCATTCCTCTTGGGGACTGGTGTTTATGATGGCCTTATCTGTTACTCTTTGGTTTTGCATTTCTTCGGTTGATGGCTTTGAAGCTAATGTTATTGATCATCGTGCTACCACAGCTCATCATCCTAGGAAAAATGAGGTTACTGACTTCATTTCCTTTTGTCTAGCATATGCTTTGATGAGCTCATATATTTCTTCCTCTTTCTTTAGTGTTTCCTTTTTCTGCTCACCTTCCTGACACCTTTCATAGAGATGAAGGGAAATACAATCTCAAACACAAAGGGATAGGGGATTACAAAAGAAAGGGAATATTTTAAGGCTTGAGAGTTTCATCATACGTCCGAGCAAAGAACTGCATTAGTTTCCTATTGCTGCATAACAAATTTCTATAAACTTAGCAATTTAAATCAAGATACGTGTATTATTGCACAGTTTCCCTGAGTAAAGGGTTCAGGCGTGACTTAACTGGATCCTCTACTCAGGGTCTCAGAGAACTTTAATCAAGATGTGGACCTGGGAGTCCCTCTCAGCTTGGGATCAGGATCCTCTGCAAAGCTCACTCGGGAAATTGGCAGAAATCAGTTCCATGTGGGGTTGATTAGTAGCCTAATCACAGGAATGCTATCTCATCATATTTCCAGGTTTCACCCACTGTTATGGGAAGGAGGTTTTGCAAGGGCATATTTCATCCAGGATCATCTTGGAATTCTGTCTACCACAGGGGAAATGCCTGTCTTGTTCATTATTCCCTAGTTTTCAGAACTGTAAGTGGCACATAGCATGCAAACAATAAAAATTTACTGAAAAATTAATCGCTCTCCTCATTTTCTGAATTACCACAAGAATTAAAATTTTGAGTCCATTGTTATTGATTACTTGACTTACAGATGAATCATTCCACTGACAAGCCTCCCAGTTTCTGATGATGGCTTACTATAAATATTTGATGCTGTAACATAGAGCAGCTTAAACTAGTTGATGTCTGAAATGATTGGTTAATGCATTTTTTAAATTCTTTCTTTTTTTAAAGAGAGAAAGCCATGGTTACTTTTCATTCTCTAAAACTAACACCCATCTTCGAGTGCAGATTTAGCTATTGAACCACCAGAGAAATGGGCATGCCTTTATATGCTCAATTCTCTAGTTTTTACGTGTTTGCATGCTGGCTGCCGATAGGTACAGCATGTTTTTGAAAGCTGCCTCAATATCTCCTTGTGCTTCCTTCTTTCTTAAGGCTGATAGCTCAGCATGTAGGGACTAGCTTCTGCTTTTATAAATTACAGAAGGAGTTATGTCCTGAGCTCTATTTCAGGATTTTCATGGTGCTGTAAGGTATGGACTTGATTTTACAAGAATAGCTAAGGAGAAAGATCACATTGGGAGACAGAGAATTCTTTTAGTGAGAGGTGCTCAGGGGACACATGAATATATACATATTTTTTCATATTCAAATATATATTTTATACACTATATACATAGTTTACATTATATATACTCAACATGAATATATTTCGTACTTCCATATATTTTCATAGAGATAATTTATACACACGTGTGAGTGCATTTGTTAGTGTGTTGCACAATTCAATAGAAGTATGAGTCTCCCAAAAGATTTAAGAATTAATTTAGAACCTAGAAATAAATCGTTTACTGAGACTCTTAATATAAATGTGAACAATTTGGGTAATGCCAGGCCACTTGACTGAAGGAAGAGTTCTCGTGCCTTTAGAGACCTTTATCAACTTTTTTCAGGCCAGATTTCACATCTTTCTGGAGGTAGTTGCAGTGTCTAGAATTAGAAACCCCCCCTGAGACACCAAATTACATTATCTTCGTAAATTACTTAACCTCCTAAAACCTGAGATTCCCCATCTGTGAAATAGGAGACAATAATAGCATTACAGTCATGCATCACTTAATGAAGGGGATGTATGCTGAGAAAAGCATCATTAGGTAACTTCCTTGTCATGCAAGCATCACAGAGTGTACTTACACAAACCTAGAAGGTGTAGCCTACTCTGCATCTGCACTATGGTGTATGGCCTATTGCTTCTAGCATACAAACTTGTACAGCAAGTGACTGTACTGAATACGGCAGGCAGTTCTAAGACCACGACGTTTGCGTTTTTAAACATAGAAAATGTGCAGTAAAAACATTGTACTATAATCTTATGAGACCACCATTGTATATGCGGTTGGTCACTGGCTGAAATGTCATGATGGGGCACTTGACTATACTTCTTTAAGAAGGTAGTTGTGAGAATTAAGTTAGAGCACACGTGTATGTTAAGTGCTTAGAGCTTAAGCTCTTTAAGCTTGAGATTCCCACTTCTGGCTCAAGGTGAGTCATCAAATAAGTGTTTGTAATTACTTAATGTTGTTAGGATAGAAACACTTTGTAAGTTAAAAATCTCTTTACAGATATATGGGTATATTCTTAAAACAGTAAATAGAAAGAACGTTACAAAAAATAACCCAGCTGATTTGTTTGATTTTAACATGATCTATTTAGAGCATCGAACAAAGACTGAGTGGATTGAAGCTCTGCACTGTGTCTCACATATACTCATATCCTGCCATTTGCATTACCAAGCCCTAGTCCATCCATCAGTGTTTTTTCTTGTTTTAGGAATAACATTCAAAGGAGCTCAACAAAGCATATCAAGAACACAAAATACGGCCCCAACTCACTGAAATGGCCTGAGGCTGCTTTAGGTCTTCAAATGGCCAGGATCTTTCTATCTTTCTTGTCACATGCTGGTAACTCTACTGCCTGACTGCCGGCCTGAAAAATCTCTCTCTCTCTCTCGTTCTCTCTCTCTCTCTCTCTCTCTCTCCCCACACACAGACACACACACACAGAGCACTTATTTTTCTGGTAATCTATTTCTCATCCTTTGAGAAGACTTCTCTGATGGTTCCTCATCCCCCAATACCTCAGGTCCCCTTTAAATATAACCTCGCAGCACCCAGTACTTCTATTTTTTATCACATTTATAATTTTAGTCAAAAACTTAATTGTACATCTGTCTCTTTTAAACCACCACAACCTTTTCCACCATCTCTGCTCGAGCTTTGCAAAGAATGACATTAAATGACTCACATTTGCAACATGGCTTTACTTATTTTCTTTTGTTCCCAGATAATTGATTTAGAGCAGCTCTGTTAATCAACCATCTTTGAACCTCAGTTAGAGCCATTCCCAAGTTCCCAGAAAATAAGGAGTTTTTTGTTTTTGTTTTTTCACACATTAGGTGCTTAAAGATGTATTGAAATAATGAATAAATGAAAACAAATCAGAATCAATTCGATGATAGCTTCATGAACTCTAGATTAAAATGAAACATTTGCCACCATAGTCCCCAAGTTCTTTGCAGCCTTATTAATTGACAAGTACTCATTTACATGTGTTTCAAATAGTAGAATAGAAAAGAAAAAGGAAAAGTCTCTTAGAATCTTTGATCTCTAAATTGTTTACCAGTTCAAGGAAGAGTCATGAGAAGATTTCAAAGAACATCAGTCTTTCCATAATAAAGATTTAATTTTAACTTCAAAGAGTGAAAGTCAAGAATGCGAAAATCCCAAAGCTCCCTTCTAGTAATAATTTTTCTAGAATTTATTAAAAATCTGGCTGTGTTTCATAGACTGGAGATGACACATTCAAAACAGACCAGTCAACAAAGAAACACTTTAACATTTTCTCTTTTAACTTGTCTGCTTCCCTACAAAATATAACAAAACAGAATGAAAACTGAATTTCTTAAATAATCCTGAGAATTTCAGCCTACATTAATCTGAAAACTAGATGGAGAGTTACAAAATCAGGAACTTGCTAAAGCATTTTATAATACAAAAGTATCAACCTACAAATATTTTATTCACCGTTCATGGTTCAAACTTGAACGTAAGTAATCACTAGCGTAGTTATATACTATCTCTACAGTTTCATTATGTGAAGTAAGAATAATAGTAGCATCTACCTCATAGGATTTGTAATGAGAAACTAATAAGTTATTAGCATTAAATAATTTTGACAAGTATGTAGCATATGGCAAGCCTTTACTTAATGTTAGCATCAAACTGGAATTCTAAAAGCTAAAGGTCTATAGTTCAGGATCCAGGAGTATGTATTCCAGTAGGAGTTGTTAATACTTTCTTTTCTAGAATTTCATGTGCAGCAGTTTCATTCCAACTGCTTATTGTGTTAGCATATGTTTTATTAGTAATCATGTGAACATCTCCTATGAAAGTTAAATTATAAGTGAAATCAGACACTTTAAACCCATGACCCTTCTGACAATCTCAGCTGGAACTTTCTGAGGCAGGTGGGCTTGCAGAATCAGAGGTAGCATGGCCCAGCACTTACAGGCATTGCCCCTAACCTGTGCTCCTGGTGTTTTATCTACTACCTATATGAAATTGAACAAGTCATTTAGCCTATCCGAATTTCAGGTTTCCCTTATTTAAAATTAGATCTAAAATAATATAATATCATCTACCACTTAAAATTAATATGAAGATTCAATAAGTCTGACATTTGTAAACGTTTGAACAGCACTTCATTTTTATGGGCTACCTAAGTGTTTTTTTAATAATAATGAAAGTGTCTGTTTTACACAAACATTCCTGCAACTAAATCTTTCCAAAAACAATTGTCTTAGTGGCAAACAGGAATAATGCTTTACCGTTTGGGCACATAAAATCTAAAATTTAGAGATGTGAATGTATGTCAGGTCTCTTTAGAAAACATTGTGCATATCAAAGGGCACAACAGGACTGTTCAAGAAAGAAGATTAAGATGGAAAATTCAAGTTCTCTCTCCTAATAACGATCACTTCACCTCTTCCAAGGCTCCCACTAAGAAGGGTGGACACCATGCTTTCAAGTGTGAAGGTGGTGGATTTCATGGCAAGGCTTTAGGAACTGGTTATGGTATTAGAACTTAGAAAACCTTGAAGAAAGGCATTCTCCCTGAATTAGGCTGGGATTGAGCTTTGCCTGATTCTCCTGGTGTGAGTATTGCATTTAATCATAAAATTCCATATCATCTCAACCATCAACTTCTTAATTTATAGTACCCAGAATCCTCGGGGATATTGCTAAGATCAAAAGAGAATGGGGTCCTGGAAATCGTGAAATCTTGAAAAAGGTTCTTTCTAGTCTCTCCTTATGTACTTCTTTCTCTCTCTAGCCCTCGCTACCTCCACAGTTCCCCACACTTTTGTGGCTATTCATTCTGCAGCTAGCAGTTTCTAAATTCTCCCTTAGAATTAGAGATACTTTGAAACCAAACATTGAGGAATGGGGTAGAAAAGACATTATATATATATATATATATAATAAAACTGTGTGCCCAAGAGGCTATTGGGCATAGTACTTACCTATCCATTTGCCTGATGCTGTTATGGGATCCAGTGAAAAGAAATCAATAGTTCCTGGATGCACCTTGTCTCACAACTCAGGCATGTCATTATTTTTACTGCATGGAAAAAAGAGAGTGAGAAACGGTTCACTATCTTGCTAACTTTTGTGAATTGACTTGGCTTGCCTGCCATTGTGCTCAAAAGGGAGGATTATGATTATGATTTTCAGCCTCCCTAAGGAGGCTCAGTGTTGCCCTGGGGAAGAGGGCTCAAAAGGGAGGATTATGATTTTCTTCACCTTGAGTAAATCAAGCTTAGAGCAGTGGTTTTCCACCTTGGTTTCACATTGGAATCACCAAGGGAGCTTTACAAAGTACTATGTCTAGGATCTAACCCGCTAAGCTTCTGACTTAGCTAAGAAAGAATTAAAATTAAGGAAGAATTCATGAGGCAAGTACATGAGAACAGGACACAGACACATGGGGGCAGGCTCAAAAAAGCCATGGTGGCTGTACACTTTCCTACTCTGTGTGCCGCTAGCTTTTATATCCCCACCCCACCAGAACAGGAATCATTCCCCAAGCAGGATTAGACTGGGGCCTTTCAAGGAGAGCTGAGGGCAAACAAATGGGGGATTTGGATTGTGGCAAGAGGCTCATGTCATCCTTATCCCAGATAATTCTTGATAGGAGGAAAAGTGTTAGAAAAGTTCTGAAACTGTAACTTCAGTATTTGAAAGGAAATGATAAATTTAATAGTTTTTTCTCATAAAGATATGTCACAATTAAAAACCAAAGAGAGGTTAATATGTGTAGTAGAGAAGAACAGTTAGCATATTCATTAATCAAAATCCTGTTTACCTATCTGCTTGTGAAGGATATTTACTCATTAAGTGAGACCCTATGTTTGATAACAGACGTTGTTTTGTGACAATGTTAATGTTCTCTGACTACCTGCTTGAAAATCTAAGGCTTGTAAAATGCACACTTTAAAAATTAATCTCTTTTTGCAATTACAAGATTAATAGTCTCAATGTAAAAATTATACGGGAAAGGAATTAAAATATACTTCTAATGTTTTACTGATTATCTCTATTAAAATATTGGTTGATTTTCCTTTATGTTTACTGTGTGAGAATGTGAGTTTCTGTGTGTGCCTATGTGTGTGTATTTACAAAAACTGTAAAGTCTGAATCTTCTGATATTACTGGTATTTATAGTTTTGAATCTTCCTTTTATTAACTTCATTATATCATGACCATCTCCTTACTTTATCACATATTATTTATGAGGATAATTTTGAATGACTGTATAGTATTTTGCTTTTTGGTTATACCATACTGTGTGTAAATAAATCCCTGTCATGGAGTGTTTGATTATAAAATTAGGATTTTTATTAGTTTTGCTTTCCAATACACATCATTGACCATCACTGATTTCTGACTTTTTTTTCCCTTCAGTACAAATTCATAGAGATGAAACACTTTAAAGATTTAGGGGATTTAAAGCTATTTATTCATGCTGTCAAATTGCTCTCCAGGAAAATTGTACCAATTTACACTCATGGTATTTACAAGAATGCCATTCTGCTGCACCATTTCAGCACTGGACAATGCTGTATGTTAAATATTTGTCAATTTGATTCAAAGTCTACTGCCAAGGACAATTACATAAACTTGCATGTCTTAACTTTATTATTTATAAAATAGTGCTAATAATAGTATCTTCCCTATAAAGTTGTTGAATTAAGGTTGCTGACACATGTAAAGAGTTTAGAACTGTGCCTTCCAACAGAGTAAGTATTCAGTGAAGATTAGCTCAAATTCTGAGTGGCAAAAAAATGGCATCTTATTATAATTCACATCTGTTTTGTTTACCAATAAGTGAGATTTTTCACATGCTTACCTATGTGTATTTCTTCTTTCTTAAATCACCCATTAAGGTCATTTCTCCTTTTTCTCCTGGAGTGTTCATCCTATTCTATCCACTTATAAAGCTTATTGTACATGAAAGATATTATTTTCCCATAATATTTCAATTACTTCCTTAACTTCTATTTTCTGTTAACATGTTAACAAAAAATGATAAACATTTAATGTTAACATTGTTAGTTGTTTGAACTTTATCCTAAGAATATAGAGAAGAAACTGATGCTATTATTACTCAGCAGAAATCCACAAACAAGTCTGCCAAATATTCAAGGCTGTTTCACATAACATATACACAGAATGGTCTGGATTTGTGTGTAATTGTTGAAAGTATTTCGTGTGCCTTGACACGTTGTGCCATCACTGTTATTTTTAACTTCCTCAATAGCCTTTAGCTACATTTCTTTTAATCAAAATTTGGAACTAAATAATTCTAGGACTGCTGCTTAATTTCCAAGCAGTTGGCAAATGTTTAAACCTTTGTTATTAAGTTTTATTTTTATTGTCTTGTCATCAGAATCTATGAGCTTTATGATTTATACTTCGGAGGAAATTTGGTTTCCTTTGTGGCGTGGAATATGTTTAAAGTTTCTAATGTTCCTTGGATGTATAAATATATTACGTATTATCTTTTTCAAAGAGTTTATTTTATTGTATATATATTTTAAAATTTGTATAAATTTAAGGGGTACAAGTACAATTTTGTTACATGGATACTTTGTGTAGAGGTGAAGTCTGGGCTTATAGGGTATTCATCAGACAAATAAATATACATTATACCCATTAGGAATTTCTCATCATCCACCCCTCTCTGACTCAACCCCTATCCTTCCAAGTTTCCAGTGTCTATCATTTCACACTCTATGCCCATGTGTACACATTATTTAGCTCCCACTTATAAGTGAGAATAGGCAGTATTTGCCTTTCCCTTTCTGAGTTGTTCCACTTAAGAAAATGGCCTCCAGTTCCATCCATATTGCGCAGACTACACGATTTCATTCTTCTTGTGGCTGAATAGGATTTTATCTTGTGTATATACAACATTTCCTTTATCCAGTCATCTGTTACGTAGTATTTTATTCAAATAGTCTGTGTCATTTTTAATGTTGATGGAGCAGGAAAAGGAGACCCAAATTATAAAATAAATACGCCTGAGCCCTGTCGACTTCACATTCTCACCTCAAGGATTGGTCAATATCTATTAGATTTATGGGGTTGGGATTAGAATAAGGATGCAGTGATGAATATTTAGGAAAAAACATCCAACAAGCCTGCTATGATCTATATATACTACCCTGCCCTATGGAGAAGCACAGTGCTAGAATTCTCTTTATTCTGGTCTTCTTGATCTGGCACTGCAAGTGCTGAGGTGAAATCTCACAGTGACTGCTTTGTAGATAGGATTGTTTGCCTTCCAGATATCAATTCCTTTTCCTTCATTGAAAGATCTAAGATCTAACTCTTCCTTTATTCAGTCCATGTAGTCTGGATAGGGCTCTACCTCCAACCTTTATATTGCAGCAAGAACCTAAACTTCAGTTCCATACACAACCCCTGTTCTTTCTCTTTGCCTCGCCTTGTTCCTGCTTTTAATTTTGGATCACCTTGTCTAGACTCACGATTTTAGCTGACTAATTTAAGTGTATTCTTTATTATTCAAATCAGGTGTCAGCTTCTCAGGTATGTCTTTCCTGATAATCTAGTATAGGAATGGTCGTGAGCAAAAATGCTATTTTCTCCACTTTATCACTGAGCATCCACATCGTGTTATAATTATAGATTTATGTGTCTGTCTACCTCAGTGTACCATAAGCAATGTCGTAGCATCAATGATACATTCTGTACATTCCGTTACACGTACTGGATACTCAGTTAATGTTTGCTGGAAAAAAAAAGAAAAGAAAATTAAGAAGAAAGAAAGAAAAGAACAAGGAAAATGGGGATTAGCTACTTGGAGATACTAACTTTACTCATTAATGTGTTCCCTTCTACTGGCAGAGTTTTCTGGCACAAGAAAGTAATTCCATAAATATTTATTAAAGGAATGAATTGTCTATAGGCTTTTTTTATATACTTTAAATTCTGGGATACATGTGCAGAACGTGCAGGTTTGTTACATAAGTATACACATGCCATTGTGGTTTGCTGCACCCATCAACTCATCATCTACATTAGATATTTCTCCTAATGCTATCCCTCCCCTAGCCCCCCACGCACCAACAGGCCCCAGTGTGTGATGTCCCCCTCCCCTTTTCCATGTGTTCTCATTGTTCAACTCCCACTTATGAATGAGAATGTGCGGTGTTTGGTTTTCTGTTCTTGTGTTTGTTTGCTGAGAATGAAACTGGAAACCATCATTCTGCAGACTTTTAAGTAAAACCAGTCTTATACTGGGAGATGGCTTAGGGTTCTTTTGTTTGTTGTTGTTCTCAGGTTTTTTGTTTGTTTGTTTGTTTTGTTGTTACTGTTAACTTTCTTCCAGGTCTGTTTTGATGATCAAACATGTCTCTCTGTTTGCAAAATGGTAATTTTCAGTGAAATGTTTCTCATTATTTTCAAGGCTTTGAATTACAAATTTGTTTTCACTGCCACTGTGCCATCATAATTCTTCCACAACCAGAGAAGATATTCTCAACTTCTGGTTTTGCTTTCTTTTGCACACAAATCTTTATCTCTATTCCAAGCTTCAGTTTGAGTTTTATAGCAGTTCAATGAATCTACTGCCTTGTGTAAAATATGCTGCACCTTAAGAAGGAAATGTACACAATCAACAGGCTGCATTTTGAATGGGAAAAGATGTGCTTAATCTTAGCTTCTCCCTAAAATGAAATGTAATGACATAGACTCAATCGCCAAGAATTAAAGTGAAATGGTTGAACATGGATGCCAACACTTCTAAATGGATTGCCTTTTTTTATTGTGTGTTGCACATTTTTGTCAAGGGAACTTGATAATTATAAACTGCAACAATAGTGAGGTTTTGAATATTCATAGGCAATTAAAATGCCTTTGTGCGTTTTAGCAGTGCCCTGTGGAAGTGTTACTCATTTTTAGAAATAACTGGGCTGTATTAATCAAATTCCCAAATATTCTGTTAAGAATAGAGTGGGGAAAACCTAATTTAGTAATGTTTTATGTACTAGAAAGGTTGATACTTGACTTATTCAAGGTTGCTGTTATGCTTAATTTTGGGCAATTGGGGTGATGTTGACATAACATATGCCTAGAGCATTTTACATTCTTCAGGTCACAGATAAGACTTGCATGTAAAAAAATACCCATGTTCAATTTTACAGACCCCCCAACTTTGAAATGGCTTGCAGTCAGGAGAGCACTTTTAATTTTGCCTGGTGTGTCAGACATTGGCTAGCTCTCACCACACTAGCCTCCTCTTCTTCTGGAGGATACAGAAAAGCAACACTTTCAGTCTACTTTTCAGTGAGGTATAGCCATCTTGAAGTTGTAAGTGACAGAATGGTCTCAAGAGTCAGGCACTCCACTTCTAGTCTGGTTCATAAAAATCTCCCACTTATGGTCTCCTTTGTGCTTTTCCCTTCTGGGGGAAGATAGCCAAGCCACAAGATGGCAGAACCACAAGGTGAGAGGAGACTGGAGTCCCTGAATTCCTGCCTGAAAGAAAGTCATTTAACTACAACACCCTCAATAGATGATCACAACACTGAAGTAAACGTTCACTGCCTCTGAAATTTGAGAGTTTCTTTATTATGGTAGCTAATATTGGCCTAACACTTGAAGGATGGAGAGATAAATTAAAGATGCAGGCTTTTTTCCAGTCATATCTGTAATAATGCGTATAGTTTCAGCTAGAGTGACTTTTTGAATTCTTCTGTCACTGCATATTTGAAAAAGTTTTAGTTTGGTTTCTTTGACAAAATCAGTTTTACTTAATATAAACATACATGTTTCATTTTAATTCATTGACTTGCCCTCTTCATTTTTGGTTCATTTTAGGGTTGTGGTGAAAACTTAAGAGCCATTCCATTAATAAACTTCTTTCCTCAGTGAATGCTTTTCTTGTAATTATTCCTTTATTTATTAACTCATTTGCCATTTCACAATTGCTATAATATGAATGTTTGTGTCCCCTCAAAATTTGATATGTTTAAACCTAATCTCCAAAACAATAGTATTAAGAGATGGGGACTTTGGGAGACAATTAGGTCATGAAGGCTCTGCCCTCATCAATGAGATTAGTGTTCTTGTAGAAGATGCCTTAGAGAGCTGTCTTCCCTCTTCCACCATGTGAGGACACATAGAAAGTGCTATCTATGAGGAACAAGCCCATACCAGACACCAAATCTGCAGGCACTTTGATCTTGGACTTCCCACCTTTATAACTGTGAGCAATGCATTTCTGTTATTTATAAATTGCCCAGCTTCAGGTATGTTTTATAGTAGCCCAAACAGACAACAATATATTTGAATGACTCTTACGTGCCAGGCTCTATAATGAAGTTATAAAAACAACAATATATAACACAGATAGGGTCTTTGCCCTCATAGAGCTTGTAATCTAGTTAAAGAGGAAGACATTACATGACTCATAAATATTTAGTGTCTTAGTCTGTTTCTTATTGCTATAACAGAATACCCCATACTGGGTGATTTATAAAGAAAATAATTTTTTGTAGTTTTGGAGCCTGATATGTTGAAGGTCAAGGGGCTACATCTACTTAGGGGTTTCTTACCATATCAAAACATGACCGAGGGTATCACATGGTGAGAGGGAAAGAGCATGCCAACTCCAGTGTCTCTTCCTCTTCTTGTAAAGCCACCAGCCAGTCCCATCATGGTGTCCTCACCCTGGTGACCTTATCTAATCCTAATTGCCTCCCAAAGACCAAACCTCCAAATGCCATCAACCTATGAATGTGGGGATTAAGTGTCCAATACATAAATTTTGCGGGAGCGATTCAAATGACAGCATTTGGCATAACAAATGATGTGAAAGAAAAATCTAGTGAACTGGATGATGTTACCTAATGGAGGCCTAATCTAGCAATACTGGTGGGTGATGTCAGAAAGGCTTCCAAATCAAAAGGTGTTTAATCTGAGACCAGAAGGCAGAATTATCTCCTTACCTAGTCAGAGAGGGAGAGAGATGCAAGAACAGTATTGTAGGCTGTATTAGTCTGTTGTCATGCTGCTCATAAAGACATACCCAAGACTGAGTAATTTATAAAGGAAAGAGGTTTAATTGACTCACAGTTCCACATGGCTGGGGGGAAACCACAATCATGGTAGAAGGCAAATGAGGAGAAAAGTCATGTCTTACATGGTGGTGGGCAAGAGAGCTTATGCAGGGGAACTTCCATCTATAAAACCATCAGATCTCATGAGACTGATTCAGTACCATGAGAACCGTACGGGGGAAACTGCCTACATGATTCAATTACCTCCACATGGTCCTGCCCTTGACACATGGGAATTATTACAATTCAAGGTGAGATTTGGGTGGGGACACAGCCAAACCACATCATTCCACCCGTGGCCCCTCCCTAATCTCATGTCTTTACATTTCAAAATCAGTCATGGCTTCCTGAGAGTCTCCCAAAGTCTTAACTCATTTCAACATTAACTCAAAAGTCCACAGTCCAAAGTCTCATCTGAGATAAGGCAAATCCCTTCCTCCTATGAGCCTGCAAAATCAAAAGTAAGTTAGTTATTTCCTAGATACAAGGGGGGTACAGGCATTGGATAAATACATCTGTTCCAAATGGGAGAAAGTGGCAAAAACAAGGGTCTACATGCTCCATGCAAGTCCAAAATCCAATAGAACAGTCATTAAACCTTACAGTTCCAAAATGATTTCCTTTGACTCCATGTCTTACATCCAAGCCATACTGATGCAAGATGGGGGCTCCCGTGGCCTTGGGCAGCTTTGCCTCTGTGGCTTTGCAGGGTATAGCTCCCCTCCTGGCTGTTTTTCTTTTTTTTTTTTCATCTGGGGTTTTTCAGTACATGGTGCAACTTGTTGGTGGATCTACCATTCTGGGGTCTGGAGGATGGTGGCCTTCTTCTCACAGCTCCACTATGCAGTGTCCCATTGGGGACTCTGACCCCACATTCACATAAAATGAACAGCATATGCAAAGTCCTTAGTATTAGTAACAAGAGCTAGCATTTATCGTGTGCTTGGTAGGAATTGCTCTAACTTCTTTTAATGTTTATTTCATTGAAATTCTCACACAAAGTCTAATGCATGAATAATATTACTATCTCTATTGGAAAATAAAGTTATCATTGGAATGAACTGCAGAGTGATTAGAGTATTTGGAGAGAGACTAATGCGGATAAAAAAGTTGGTGAGGCCAGGCACAGTGGCTTACACCTGTAATCCAAGCACTTTGGGAGGCCGAGGCAGGCAGATCATAAGGTCAGTAGTTCAAGACCAGCTTGGCCAAGAGACTAGCCTGGCCAACATGGTGAAACCTAATCTCTACTAAAAATACAAAAATTAGCCAGGTGCGGTGGTAGGTGCCTGTAATCTCGGCTATCTGGGAGGCTGAGGCGGGAGAACTGCTTGAACCTGGGAGGCAGAGGTTGCAGAGAGCCGAGATCATGTGATTGCACTCCAGCCTGGGAAACAGAGCAAGACTCCAACTCATAAATAAAGAAAGAAAAAGAAAGAAAGAAAAGAAAGAAAGAGAGAAAGAAAGAAAGAAAGAAAGAGAAAGAATGCAAGCTGACAAAGGAAGCAGGGAGGAGATCACACTGGGCCAGTAGCTATGTGACAGATCGACAGGGCATATTTTAAGCAGGGCAGTTTGACACAAACACTGTTTTTAATAGCCTTCTACTCTCTTGTGGAATACAGAAAATTAGAGGAAATAAAAATAAATCACTGTAAATTAGCAAATTGTTTTTTGATTGATGGATGGATGAATTCATTGACTGATATTTTTATAGAACTGGCTGCTGGCCCAGAATTATAATAGGCACTTTGGGATATACAGGGTAAGAATAAAACTTTTGTCTTTTTGCTCAAGGAGAAAACTCTTTCTTGCCTCCAACCTGTAAGAATTGACTATTATCTGATTTTAGGAACTAACAAGTAAAGCCTCCTGTATCAGTTTTCTACTACGAAGTAACAAGTAACCACAAACTTAGTGGCTTCAAAACAACACAAACTTATTATCTTGCCATTTCCATGAATCTGGGTATGGTTTAACAGCATCATCTGCTCAGTCTCCTCTCACAGGCCAAAATGAAGGTGTCGGTCAGGGATGTGGTTTCAGCTGAGGCGTGGCCTTCTCAGATCACTGGCTGTTGGCAGAATTCAGTTACTATAGATGCTGGACTGAGTCCTTTCACTCCTAGAAGCTGCTTGTCCCTGGCACATGGCCCAATTCACAACATAGTAGCTTGTTTCTCCAAGCTCAGGAGAAGACACTTTCTCCAGTCTGCTAGGAAGGAGCCTTATATAAAGAAATGTAATCACTGAAGCAACTATACTATCATTATATTCTAATCAAAGGAATGACTCACTTGTCACAGTCAGGATTGGGGCATATATCCCAGTGTGTGTACCTAATGAGGCAGGAAACTAGTAGGTAGTCTTATAATTAAGCCTACTGCACTTGAGCAGGAAGATGGGTTGGTCATCTATAAAGTATAGAAAAATTGATCTTCAGAGAAACAATTAAAATTGTCCATATGGTCATTTGAATATTCTTTAGAAAAGAATAAATCCCACTGTCTTGCAGGCATTTAGAATCTCTAGTGACTGTATGTCCTAATTTGCCTTGGACAATCCTGACACTTACTGTCCTAGTGTAATTGTGACAGTGTTCTCTTCAACTCTCAAGGATATCTCAGTCTGGACGATAAATTTTATTGTCAACATATTTACGGCCCTCTTGTAAAAAGGGAATAACAAAGCCATTAGAGCCTGATGCCATTCAATATTTGTGTAGTTCCCCTTGTTCTGATTCTAGGGTTCACTAAGCAAAGTTCTAATAATTTGAATTCTGTATAGCATGTCTACAGGGAGAAAATGCTTGTTGGACTAACATCAAAGTCAGCTCCACTCAATGCTCATCTTTCTCATTATAAATTAATTAGCAGACTTCCTGATTTAGGAACTTCGATCTCTTATGAGTGATGAGAGTAAAACAATTTCTTCAATATCGATCAATTTCACGATTCTGAGCAGTCTGAGGTTGCAATACCCAAAGTTGAGGATGATAATGTGATGTCGGATGAGGAACTCATCAAGTTTAATGCTTCTCTGCAAAGCCGTATTTTCAAACCACTGACCTTCAGTAGATTCATCCCAACCACTCTGTATGGCTCTTTATTACAAACACCTCCAGGTGGATAGATAGTAAGGGGTGGCAGAGATAAGTAGAGACTCACATTGTTAGAGAAGTCAAGGCAGGTTTTCCAGAGGAGAGGTGTAATATGAACTAAACCTCAAAGATGAGGTCAGTTTGGATGAATAGGTAGAAAAATTTATTAAGGTTACTTTATATGCTTCAGCAACCCACCGTTTTTTATCAGCTGAGAGTTTTCAGTTAGCTAGAATAGGGGAGAAATTACTCCATAAACGGTGTTTTGCTTTCCACCTTGCTGGAATTTGAATGATCTCTCCAAAACTCACGTTTAAATTTAATTGCCATTGTGAGGGTATTGAAAGCTGGAACCACTAAAAGCTGATTAGGCCATGAGTTCTCTGGCCTCATGAATAGACTAATGTCATTAGTGCAGGAATGAGTTCCTGATAAAAGTCAGTTCAGTCTCCTCTCACCCATTCTTATTCTTTCATGAGCTCTTTTATCCTTCTGCCTTCCACCATCGGATGATACAGCACAAAGGCCCTAGCCAGAAGTGTGCAGGCTCCTGGACACTGGACTTCCCAGTCTTCAGAAATTAAAGAAATATACATTTTTTTAAAATACCCAATCTGGAGTATTCTGTTACAGCAACACAAAACAAACTAAGACACATCGTACTACCATGTTCAACAGAGAGACTGTCTCCTCTTCTTAGCCCCAGATTAATTTCAGACATTGATAGTAAGAAAGTAAGACTCTAAGATCTTGTGGGATATAAATATTTATTGAGCACCACTGTGAAGCAGATGCTGGGGTATGCAATGGTTCAGAATGGTGAGAGTGCAGTGGTGGGAACACAATGGTGCAGAAACCATTGTATTCCCAGGTCTTACAGCCTGTGGAGAAAGACAAGCAGGAAAAAGGCGCAGCTGAGCAGTTATATAATGGAGTCATAGGATGATGCAGTGACACATATAAGTAGACGCGCTTTAGAGAAGTCTAGCCAGAGGAAGTGACATCTTTGTGGAAACCTGAGCAAAAATTGTCAAAGAAAAATGGAGGTGAGTGTCTTTGAAGCAAAGATTTACAAAGGTCAGAAGAAAATCAGAAATTTTAGGAAATTATTCAATATATTTCAAGTGGTAAGAGGGGAGTCAAGGTTAAAGAAGTAAACAGAGAGCTGAGGACATTTTAGGCCCATTCAGGGACTTGAACTTGACCTTAAGAACAACAGGGAGCAGCTGAACACTTCCTGCAGCACACACCTGTGATGCTAGCCCTATAAAACCTTGAAATGCCTTTGAGTCTGTTTTGGTAGTGGGAATGAGGGCAAGGTGGTGGTCAGAACACTTTGATACCTACATACAGTATTGCGAATTCTATGGGAATATTATCCTGGCATTTGCAAAGATATTTATGTTTTTCAGAAGTTAATTCACAGAGCACTTTTTGCTTTATGACAAAAGAGAAGCGATAGCATCGGGGGGGAAAATACGGCTGGAAGGGCATTTCCTAGACATGACGCTGTTTTCTTCTCCATGTGAGTAGTACTGACTTTGTTTTGGCAACCTCTAGTCTTTACCCCTATCTTCCAAAAGGGTTTTGTACTATTCATTAGTATTTATTCATTTGTGAGCATTATGTTTTATAGTCTTTAGATAAATCATATGTTTATTTTGTTGTTTTTCCCATGTTAAGTCTAAAAAACAGTCTTAAGATCTTTCTGTTAGTTAATGATTGAGGGAGTTATACAACACTACAGTGCGTGCCAATAACCTTCCTGCATTTGTTTCTCTTATGTGTCTGCCTTGGGTATTTTTCATTCATCCATCCATGCATTTCTGTTTACAAAAACTGTGTATCACCTCTATGTTCTCTGTTTTTGAAGTCATTATTATTTTACATTGGGAACAGAAAGATCTCCACAGTAACAATCTCTTCCCTAATGTCTATCTGTAGTGTTTAATAATTATAAAAATCTTCCCAACATGAAAATGGCTCCTCAAATTAAATTCAAGCAGAGTCTGGTTAGCATTCAAGAAACAGCTTCATTGCAAAGAATGGAGAATTGGGCCCAGAAAACTCAAAAGCATGTCAAATATTTAAATGTTTCTTTGCAATTCCAATGCTGTCTGTGAAAGGAGGAAATTATTCTGACAATTTTTGAAGACCCAGTAGTGAAAATGGTGCTTACGACCCTCAAAGCATCTAAAGCATGAACACAATGAGGAGAACAGAGTTCATTGTGTTGTTATTCACAGGTGTTTTATGTGGGACTGACAGCTTACTCTACCACAGAGTAATGTTCTCACCCTTTTTTTGCTGTCATCATAACTAGCATAAATGATATTTTTATGGGAAGTGAACCACTGAAATTTTCATGAAGACAAGTTAAAAGGAGACAAGTTTTGCAAGGAAATAAATCTACAAATGATAAATTCTTCAGTAGTCTTTCCCTGGAAATGTTTGAGATGTGATGTACCAATTGTACTTTAATAATTTAAAAAGTGTCTATCCTCTCTTCACTAACTAATGCTTACCCTAGCAATTTTGGGTCCCACTGCCAGAATACATTATTAAAAGTGATATTTTCCCCTCTGAAGAGACATACAGCCAGCCCAAAAGCTCTAAGTGCAAATCAAAGACTCCTCTCTCAGAAAAAGGTGAAATCTCTCCAGTTACCTTAAATTGGAAAACAAAAATTCTCAAGAAAAAGACATTAAGAGAAAATGGCCTTTACTCTGCTATCTCAACATAAAATTCTGCCATTTTGGGCTTCACTGCTTCACTGGCACCCAGACTAGATCAACATACCCCAAACAGCAGGCAACAAAAAGCTCATAGTCCTTGGTCCCAATGTGAGGAAGTAGGGAGAGAAAAGAACAACTTAAGAACTATTCTCAAGTTGTAAGACATTAACAACTGGGAAAGATATTTTAGTGTGCAGCCTGATTCATATTATCTGTTTCGGGCCTGAATCAGTTCTACATTTTTCTTATATAGTTACAATACTTTCCTATATAAGTAATCATTCTATGTCTATTCTATGTAGTATTGGACATATATTTCTCTTAGATCATAAGGTATTTATTCTTTGCTACAATCATTTCAGATCTCATATAATCATCCATCAAAAATGAGAAAAACATATTATTAGATTATGTGATTATGGCTTTGGCTTAACCTTGCAATGACTCAATGTCCTTCTCTGTAAACTAAGAGTAATTAGTCATAACGCCTTCATCAGGAGGTAAATTAGTTAATATACATAAAGACTTTAAATGATGGTATGGGACACAGAAAGGCCCCTGTACACTCACTATTATTATCTAAATCAAAATGCCCTCTTACTATTTTTTCTTATTATGTATTCACAGCACCAATAAATCTTGCGTAATCTAATAATGAAATTTAGCATAAAGCAAAGTCTGACTTTGTTTTTCTTGTTGTTACTTCCTGCCAGAATGCTTTACAAATTAGGCAGGGAGTGAAGTGGGAAGAAAAAAGGACTGATAATCACAAAGCCAGGATCTGCATGTTGCCGTTACCACTAGCCAGCTGTGTTCACTTGGGCTACTCCCTCCTGAGTCAGTCCTTAGTTTCCCTATATGTAAAAGAAGACATAAATGGCTCTTGTTCTGTATTGGCATTTGCTAGTCATGATGTACCAGATGCTAAAAAAGACTACATATAGAAGAGGTTCTTACTTGACAAACTCACTCCCTACTAATCTGTTTTTACCTAGTTTTTTTGTGTTTTACCTTGCTATGAGAAGAAAAATCCACAAGTAGGGAAAACACAGCAGATACTTAGCAACTCAACAGGGATTAATTTCTTTTACATATTATGATACACTTTTTTTACATGACACAATGTTACATTTTTCGTGGATGTTCCACCATGTGGTAAATGATTATAACTTCATTGCTGATGTTTAAAAGATTATGACTGATAAGGTAAGCCTTATGCTTTCATATTTCTTTTATTTCTACTTCACTCTCCTTATAAATAATTCATAGAACAAAATTACTGTCCCAGAAAAATACAGTCTGTTTCATCAGCCCTTTCACACTTTATTGATCAATGCATATAATTTTTAGTACATATCCATGGAATTTAGAAATCTAGCCTTTTCCTTTGTTCCATGGTACTTTACAGGTGTATATTTCTATCCAAATATTTGTGTTTATAAACTCTATACTACAAAAACATTGTTCCTATTTATACTATTTATATTGCAAATCTTTTTGATATTAAGGACAGCTTTCATTCACCTGTTATAAAATTTGTTAAAATAGCTATCATTTATTAGGTACTTACGAGTGATCTCAGTCATATCTCATTTTTTTGGTTTGGTCTTTATAACGATACTGTGAGGTAAATATTATGTCTATTTTATATGTTAAGAAATTAAGCTCATAGATGTTAAATAATTTTTCCAAGGAAACTGAAGAGTTAGTGCTGGATTCAGAATTTAAATTCTCTGAGTGTTCAGACACCAGAGCTCGTGTTTCAACTGTGAGACATGGTGTCCCTTGTGGAATGGGGCTAGCCCAAAAGAATGGTCAGGATCCCAGCCCAGGCTGCTGAAATCTGTTTTTATTATGCTGTTCCTTTAGCAATTGATGATATTAAGATCTTTTCAGGACCCTTCCAACATGATCATCTTAAAAGTATCTAGCAAATAAGAGGATCCATTTTGTATTGTCTAACAAAAGAATCTATCTAGACCTTATCTGGATTTTCCATCTTATTTTGACTAAGGATATCCTTTTGGGTAGAAGCTGACGGTGGTGGTGACCAGCACCAAGAGAGTGGGGAGAGCAATGCAACACTGTCTGTTAATCAGTGGGCCAATAGGTGCCCCAGGCAAAGGATCACATCCTTGAAATAGGAAATGTCAGAATGTTACAAAAGCATGAGAAAAATGTCCTAAGAGTAGGAATGGTGGAACTGAACAATTTAAGAAGGGGTGAGGAGAAGGCAAGAAAATAAAAGAGACTAAACAAAGCAGTTCAAAGCCATAAAAAAAAAAAACACAACAAAATTAAAATTGTTTCTTTCAATTTTGTCTTAATTGTCTTTTCTGTTTCAACAGAGGTACTTTATATAGTAAACAGTAGTAGAATATGTCAAATGTATATATAGTTGACATATTCTAATATAATGCAATATATATATATACTTGACATCGTCTAATAATTACTATTATATATATGTCTTTATATAAATATTTTAAAATTGTGGGGGACAAAAACAGTCTTTAGAGCAATGGATGTTTTTACCACAAAGGGGACTATGAAATACCCTGCCACTTTAAAAAAAAAAACAAAAAACAAAAAACAAAAACAAAAACTTCTTAAGTTGAATTTGATGTTTTGACTCATTTCTTTCCTTAGTAATCATTTTATATATTTAACAAATTACACCATTTAATATGATGTTCATTAAAAACATTTCAATTTCAATCAAGTCCTGGAAACCGTTGTAGACCCTCCTCCCACTCTTTAAAAACATATCCACAGG